>NC_034183.2:11816487-12116487 GCF_002021735.2 Oncorhynchus kisutch | reverse complement strand
TACATGTCCCCGAGAAGGTTAACTATCTGGATAACCTCGAGAAGTGCCGGAAGAGCTTCCTTTGGGGATAATGGGGGTGTTTCTGGAGTTCTGTGAAAGACACTGCCTTCCCTAACCGGACTGGTGGTATTACAAGAATATACCTGTTGATATGAGGATAAGAAAAGGGGGATTTCTAGTAAGTACAAACTCCAATATTGGTTAATGTAGAAACAATTTCTAAAATCAATAGTTAGTGTCAATATGAAATGTTGTACAGAAATGTGTGTCATGTCCCTTTTTAATAATGCTCCAGTTGGTTCTGCTGGTGTCTGCTACCATTGTAAGGTATTGTCCAGGGTCACTGGTTAGCTGTGCTTCATGGGGTTATACTTCTTATTGCTCCATGGGGTAGAATTAAGAGTCGTATATTGCAATGGTGATTTTTACCTGCTCATACTTTCTGGTGTTTGAGTTGAGGCCTGATAATCTTGTCTCCTTCCATCACAGACACTGTCTGTTCAGCCCTAATTAGAATCCAAGACTTTCTCGACCTCTGAATCGACTCCATGGATCGATGTCTTCAGGCTTCACAATTTTCACCGCAAAGCACACCCACCGTGTTTGTAATTAGTTGCACCTTGTGTGTTATTATTAGCCCTACTAGGCCTAGATATGTCAGTAAGGATGAGCATATGGGTCTTCAACATCTATTTGTCCTTTGACCTTAGAAAGAGTTCTGTTTTTTCTACAGTTTCTCTCCTAATTTCATGGGATTTTTCAAGTGAAGTACACTTTGCCTAAAGCTAATCATTCTAGGGCCAACATTTGTTATGTAGCTGAACTAATTTTAGTATTTCATGTCTTAAATGGACTTGGCAGATATTCCCTTCCCAGCTCCCTGGGCCTCATGTTAAAGCCATCTGTCACCTTGTGTACTAGCCAGTGGGTCTGAGTTTCAGGTGGGCTCGCCCCTAACATAACTCTCACTTCAAGTTCACTGAGTCAAAAAGTATTAATTGATTGACTGAGTTGGGATGTCTAGAGCTATAACCGTTAGAGACAATAATAATTTCCTCATAATTTCAGGAGAATGAAAACTCTGGTGATTCGATTGTATTGTAGTTTACAGCATTGACCTGGAATACAAATATACATTGGATAACAATGTTTTATTTATTATTTATTTACCTTTATTTAACCAGGTAGGCCAGTTGAGAACAAGTTCTCATTTACAACTGCAACATGGCCAAGATAAAGCAAAGCAGTTCGACAGATACAACGACACAGAGTTACACATGGAGTAAAACAAACATACAGTCAATAATACAGTATAAACAAGTCTATGTATGTAATATTTAGAAAACAATGGTCATGTCTTTGTTGAATTATGGGTGAATTCTACCTCATAGCTTTTGCACACAGAGGCTGTGCAGAAGCTTGGCATAAACGTTGCCTAAGATCTCCAAATATTTACTTTAAGGCAGATGTTCACTATTCCATCTGTTGCTGTTAGCTTTGTGTTTGCTACCCAAGATATGGAGTAGTAGCAGATAGCAGTTTGGTTTACAATTTAGAAAGTAAACCTAATTCTAATTATTCCTCTTTGGAAAGCATTGCAGAGAATTACAATTTCAGTGTACTTCCTGAATTGACTGGAATTGAAAATGGAATCTACCCCAACCCTGGCAGACAGTTAGACAATATCAACAGGAGTATCTGCGTACATAATTGGTGAGGTTCAATGTTATTCTTCATTAATGTGGCAAAAGAACAGCATTTCGCCATATGCAGTATCCAGTTTGTCAAAATGAAAGACCTTAGACAAAAAAGGGAAAACCTTTTACTCAATGTTTTTTGTTTTGTTTTTTTCAGATGTAGCCTTGTGGAGGACTTAACACCAACAGCCAAGATGAGAGAGTGGGCTTACAGGAATCAAATGAAAATGTCAGTCTTCTTATCCAATTCACGCTCCATGGAGTCAAGCAACGTACATCCTTGAGAAATAACAGCAGTTTATGGAAAATACCGGATTTTGCCTCTGAAGATTTGACTTGCCTTTTTTGGGAAAGCCTCTCTCCACCAGTCTTGAGCTATAGAGGAGACATGGCCAGCAACTCGTTCCGTGAGTCGAAGCGTGGTAGACATGCACAGGCCAACCATGATGTTGGAGATTTCAACTGCTCGCTCAAGGAGCTGCGCTCCCTCATGGAACTCAGGGGACCTGAGGGAATAACTAGAATCCAAGAATGTTATGGAGATGTCCAAGGACTCTGTACCAGACTGAAAACATCACCTATTGATGGTAAATATGCTGCTGACCATCCTTGCTTTGTGTCTTTTTGTTCTGTTTTCAGGTCTGGTTCCTGATACACCAATACTCCTATTGCTCTTCAGGGCTAGGCTTAACTCCAATGCAGTGAATTATAATTTAAGAAAAACCCTAATTTTAGAAATGGATGCATTTAACTAATGAGTTGAATTCTAATTAATCTGGTTGATTCTGAAATTAAATTGACTTAAACCTGACTGATAATAAAAGTTAATGGTTACATTTTGAATACAATAAGAATTCTAGCATCTACAACAGCAAAGTAGACTGATTTAAGATACTGCATTGATTCCATTGGAGTTGTCATGAGTTACTCCTGCTACACTAATCTCAAGATATGCATGCCTTTTAGCACAATGTCTTGTTGAGTTGATTGTATTGAGGGAAACTGGTGTGGGCTTTGAGTGGAAGGCACTCCGCAGGGCCCGGCTGTCACTTCTCTACACTTGGGGATAACTCACACTTTTCACACAGTTTGGCTGCTTCAGGGGACAGATGTCAAAGTGTGTTCATGTGGTTTGGATATGTAAGACTCATTGACAGACTGGACTTGTCTTGTGTTGGTATCAAGGAGAGGTAGGGATGACTGGACTTCGAAATGGAGAATTAAGTGAAAAACTATTATGAATAGTGTGGCCTGCATAATATTAATACACTAATTTGAAAACATTTATAAGCATTTAAAATTATTACAACTAATACAAAAATATACAGTATACTTTTTATAAAGCATTTAAATATGCATTGATATACATTTACTAGCAATATACACTACCGTTCAAAAGTTTGGGGTCACTTAGAAATGTCCTTGTTTTCCATAAAAACATACATTAAATGAGTTGAAAAATTAATAGGAAATACAGACAAGAAGTTGAGAAGGTTATAAATAATGATTTTTAATTGAAATAATAATTGTGTCCTTCAAACTTTTGCTTTTGTCAAAGAATCCTCAATTTGCAGCAATTACAGCCTTGTAGACCTTTGGCATTCTATATGTCAATTGGTTGAGGTAGACTTCACCCCATGCTTCCTGAAGCACCTCCCACAAGTTGGATTGGCTTGATGGGCACTTCTTACGTACCATATGGTCAATCTGCTCCCACAACAGCTCAATAGGGTTGAGATCCGGTGACTGTGCTGGCCACTCCATTATAGACAGAATACCAGCTGACTGTCTTCATTAAATAGTTATTGCATAGTTTGGAGCTGAACTTTGGGTGATTGTCCTGTTGTAGGGGGGCTCCAATTAACCATAATTGGCTCCAATTAACCATCATCCACAGGGTATGGCATGGCGTTGCAAAATGGAGTGACAGTCTTCCTTCTTCAAGATCCCTTTTACCATGTACAAATCTCCCACTTTACCAACACCAAAGCACCCCCAGACCATCACATTGCCTCCACCATGCTTGACCGATGGCGTCAAGCACTCCTCCAGCATCTTTACATTTTTTTTCTGCATCTCACGAATGTTCTTCTTTGTGATCTGAACACCTTAAACATAGATTATTCTGTCCCCATAACACTTTTTTTCAGTCTTCCTCTGTCCAGTGTCTGTGTTCTTTTGCCTATCTTAATCTTTTCTTTTTATTGGCCAGTCTGAGATATGGCTTTTTCTTTGCAACTCTACCTAGCATCCCGGAGTCACCGCTTCACTGTTGACGTTGAGACTGGTGTTTTGCGGGTACTATTTAATGAAGCTGCCAGTTGAGGACTTGTGAGGCGTCTGTTTCTCAAACTAGACACTCTAATGTACTTGTACTCTTGCTCAGTTGTGCACTGGGGCCTCCGACTCCTCTTTCTATTCTGGTTAGAGCCAGTTTGCTCTGTTCTGTGAAGGGGATAGTACACAGCGTTGTACGAGATCTTAAGTTTCTTGGCAATTTCTCGTATGGAATAGCCTTCATTTCTCAGAACAAGAATAGACTGATGAGTTTCAGAAGAAAGTTATTTGTTTCTGACCATTTTGAGCCTGTAATCGAACCCACAAATGCTGATGTTCCAGATACTCAACTAGTCTAAAGAAGGCCAGTTTTATTGCTTCTTTAATCAGCACGACAGTTTTCAGCTGTGCTAACATAATTGCAAAAGGGTTTTCTAATGATCAATTAGCTAATCCAAGTTGATCATTTGAAAAGGCTAACACAACGTGCTATTGGAAAACAGGAGTGATGGTTGCTGATAATGGGCCTATGTACGGCTATGTAGATATTCCATTAAAAATCTGCCATTTCCAGCTACAATAGTCATTTACAACATTAACAATGTCTACACTGTATTTCTGGTCAATTTGATGTTATTTTAAAATGGACCAAAAATGTGCTTTTCTTTCAAAAACAAGGACATTTCTAAGTGACCCCAAACGTTTTTAAGGTAGTGTTTATTGGCTTATTCATATATATTTTTTCACAGTTGAAGGCTGATGGGAAAGACAGATTTTGTTGGAACAGAAAACAGCTTCAAATCCATATGTGGATGGATTGATGTGATGTTAAATATTGTTTGGCTGACACATTAGCCATAAACCTTTTTCCAGTTTGATATACTTGTGCTGATGCTCTACTCTGCTCCTATCTGCACACAGAATACAGAGGCCACTTTGTGGCACACCTAGACTACTACTTCCCTGTTGTGCTTCTGCGTAAACACTTTGATGACCTTTGTTGAACTCATAGGGAATTATATTTAGAATGTGATTCCGGATAACAGAAAAAATGTACAATGCTCCCTCACACATCCCTGTTTAAGATTGTATTATAATTTTTTATAATACACTTTTTTTTCTGCGAAATTCATGTGTTAAACATCAATTTTGCAACAACCGATGGTTCTCCCAATCACTGCAGGTTGTGATACACAGGTTCGATCCCGGGCTGTATGTAGTGACGCCATTTTAGACCGCTACGCCACTCAGGAGACCCTTACTTTATTGTTTACAGAACATTAGGGTCTGAATGATCATTAAACCAAAGCCATGCCCTTTCTTTAACAGGATTCACCCTATGACCACCCCTTCCCCCAACATTAGCTTAGCAAATTACCTTAAGATATATTTCCATCCAAAGTTTTGCCAGCTTTGTTGACCTTGACAGTAGCCTGTGGACCAGGAGAAATGTGACTCACTCTTGGGTTTGTATACATACATAGGTACAGCCACTATATGCTGATATTAGCATGTATGATGACAAAATAAAAAAGAGAGTTTAACTCTAAAGTATTTGTATTTTAATCAGCTTCAATATCTTATACTATCACCTCCATATCCCATAATTTGTTCCCATCCCATAATGGGTATGTTGATTTATGTTTTTAAGAATAAAAAAGGGAGCTGAAATACAGTGTACAGTCGTGGCCAAAAGTTTTGAGAATGACACAAATATTAATTTTCACAAAGTCTGCTGCCTCAGTTTGTTTGATGGCAATTTGCATATACTCCAGAAAGTTATGAAGAGTGATCAGATGAATTACAATTAATTGCAAAGTCCCTCTTTGCCCTGCAAATGAACTGAATCCCCCAAAAACATTTCCACTGCATTTCAGCTCTGCCACCATGTCAGTGATTCTCTCGTTAACACAAGTGTGAGGGTTGACAAGTACAAGGCTGGAGATCACTCTGTCATGCTGATTGAGTTTGAATGACAGACTGGAAGCTTCAAAAGGAGGGTGGTGCTTGGAATCATTGTTCTTCCTCTGTCAATCATGGTTACCTGCAAGGAAACATGTGCCATCATCATTGCTTTGCACAAAAAGTGCTTCACAGGCAAGGATATTGCTGCCAGTAAGATTGCACCTAAATCAACCATTTATCGGATCATCAAGAACTTCAAGGAGAGCGGTTCAATTGTTGTGAAGAAGGCTTCAGGGCGCCCAAGAAAGTCCAGCAAGCGCCAGGACTGTCTCCTAAAGTTGATTCAGCTGCGGGATCGGGGCACCACCAGTACAGAGTTTGCTCAGGAATGGCAGCAGGCAGGTGTAAGTGCATCTGCACGCACAGTGAGGCAAAGACTTTTGGAGGATGGCCTGGTGTCAAGAAGGGCAGCAAAGAAGCCACTTCTCTACAGGAAAAACATCAGGGAGAGACTTATATTCTGCTAAAGGTACAGGGATTGGACTGCTGAGGACTGGGGTAAAGTAATTTTCTCTGATGAATCCCATTTCCGATTGTTTGGGGCATCCGGAAAAAAGCTTGTCCGGAGAAGACAAGGTGAGCGCTACCACCAGTCCTGTGTCATGCCAACAGTAAAGCATCCTGAGACCATTCATGTGTGGGGTTGCTTCTCAGCCAAGGGAGTGGGCTCACTCACAATTTTTCCTAAGAACACAGCCATGAATAAAGAATGCTACCAACACATCCTCCTTGAGCATCTTCTCCCAACCATCCAGGAACAGTTTGGTGACGAACAATGCCTTTTCCAACATGATGGAGCACTTTGCCATAAGGCAAAGTGATAACTAAGTGGCTCAGGGAACAAAACATCGCTATTTTGGGTCCATGGCCAGGAAACTCCCCAGACCTTAATCCCATTGAGAATTTGTGGTCAATCCTCAAGAGGTGGGTGGACAAACAAAACCCCACAAATTCTGACAAACTCCAAGCATTGATTATGCAAGAATGGGCTGCCATCAGTCAGGATGTGGCCCAGAAGTTAATTGACAGCATGCCAGGGCGGATTGCAGAGGTCTTGAAAAAGAAGGGTCAACACTGCAAATATTGACTCTTTGCATCAACTTCATGTAATTGTTAATAAAAGCCTTTGACACTTATGAAATGCTTGTAATTATACTTCAGTATTCCATAGTAACATCTGACAAAAATATCTAAAGACACTGAAGCAGCAAACTTTGAAAATTTATATTTATGTCATTCTCAACTTTTGGCCACGACTGTACACTTGACCTGCACACCTGCTATTATTATGGGAGCAATAGCTGCACACCTGCTATTAATATGGCATTGGTTGAAGCTAAATGTTAAATTCAAATCTCCCTACCATCACATCTAAGCCAATATGTCACCAATATTGATGAAAATTCGCAAGTCAACACACTCCCTGCCTCTCGTCATGAGCTGTCCGGCCTTTACCGGAAGCCACATACCAGAATTTTAACAGGGTCATTAGCATCACCTCAAATTCTAGACATCGGATTAAAACGAGACTAATGCATCCATAATGTGACCATTGGACTTAAGAAATGTTGGATTGACTGAGTTTGTAGGTGTAATAATTTTTTTAAATGTATAATTTATTGCTCTTACATGCTATTTTCTGTCCATTTAGAACCAACGATGTGCTACCTTTTTTGTAGTATTTCTGACAATGCTAACATCCTTTTCAAGCAAAGTCCAATGTTCCAATACCGGGTCCAGTAACTCAGTTGCTTGGCAAAAACACAGCTGCTGCTGCAACATCATAAGAAGTGGTTGACAAAAAACCTAGGCTACTGAAGATAGCTAGCTATATGGTGGTTTATCAATTATTAGCTAGCTAGATAATATTACCTGGCTAACGTTAGCTTGCTTGTCCAAAGTCCAGCAGCTAGCCTAGATAGCCAAGTTAGTTAACACCAGTCAGCTGAAAGCTAGCTAGCCAATGAACAGGCAAAGAAGGGTAACTAGCTATATTTTTTAATGGTAGGTTTTTACGCAAATAATAATTTAGCTAGCTAGAGCCAGACAACAACAGCTGACATTGACACAGAAGCTAGGTAATAATAGCTAGCTCAGATCCAAATGCCAGTCCTAAATTTTTCCACAAAACATAGCTAGCTGGCTTGCTAGCTAGGTATAGTACATCAGTTCAAAACCCACACCAAACTTTGCGGAAATTGTCATGCTGCTGCCTTACAATGCATGCAATGGGCTTTTGCAACACAACCTAGCTACTCCATAGTCCAAGCTACAGTAAGAGCTAGCCATATTTCACTGAGACAGGACACAACTCAAACTGTAGCTGAGAAAGAAAATGCACATGTATACAGTGTGGTTGTGCAAATGCATGCTTGCCAGTTCTGAACATTCAGATTCAATTCCAGTATACTCCTTCTCCTGTCTTGCCATTTTAATCCAAATGTGAGATGACCAACATTGTCAAACTAACAACTCTGCCATTTAATCGTCTTGATTGTATTTACAGCTTCGATCTGGATGCTGTACTTGCCCTTTATGTGGGCACAAATTCCTCCATGGTTCGTTGGACAAAGCCTATGGGGAAATGAATGGAATTTTGCAGTGTTTTTGGATAAACGCCAAAAATAAGGTCTGTGGTAAACACAGGCTTAGAAGATCTTATATGTTTTGTTCTATGAGATCATCTTCACCAGCTAACGTAACTTTTTGTAAATGTTGAAGCATTTATGCTATAAAAAAAGCACATAAAGCACATGAAGGCTTCATAATTTATAAAGGTGTCATGTTAACTGATTGATATTATCTCATAGAACAAAATGTGTTAAAATCAGACCTTATTTACGTGGTTTATCCCAAAACCCTCTTCTCTCCCCATTCATTTTTCACATATGGATGGCTGAACAAACCAGAGGTAACTCATTTCCCCGTTTTAGGACTACAAGCTGGCTAACTCTATTCCAGTGGTGCATCGTGCTAGGGGTAGGGGGCAGGGGGCTAATGCCCCTCCAAACCCGGATTATACCTCTGCATACCTCTGCCGTGCTTTAGGCTAGAAATAAACTGTAGTTTCTATGGCTGAGTTATACAACCTTCAAAAGTCACTGACTTAAAACCATTGTATTTTACTTTGCTTTCAATGGGAATGTAGTCATATTTTACAAAAAAGACTCTCACAATCAATTGAGCTATTCACCTTCTGAAAATTGCAGACAATTACTTTTGACTATCCATGGTATATTCTACACATTTTTATAGTTAGTTCAAAACTGATTTGAGCTATTAGAGGGCAACAGCCAGCAGACCAGGGTTTAAACCAGCAACCCTTGCAGTTATCCCAAAGACACCACCTGTGGCATTAAGGGACAGACTTTTTGGCAGAGGCTAAATTAAAGGTTACAAAAGCACTGGCAATGACAGACTTCTGGTTCCCCCCAAGAAGTCTGCCTTTGCATGTAGAAATGTTGTATAATGCCGTTTTAAAATAAGAAATGCCTACTCCACCCATGCTCTACCAAGGTTTTCCAGTACACTGCTTTGACCTACTACAGTAGCTATGTTGGTCTACTGTACTTCAATGTGTATGCAGGTTGCATAGGATTCAAACCTTCTCAAACACCCTAATGCATACTCTTCAGAGGAATAATGGACTTTACAGTGTCCTGTTATTAAAATAATGTGTATGTAAAAATGTATATATATACAGTACCAGTCAAAAGTTTAGACACACCTACTCATTCAAGGGTCATTTATTTGTACTTTTTTTTACATTGTAGAATATTAGTGAAAACATCAAAGCTATGAAATAACACACATGGAATGATGTAGTAACCGAAAAAGTGTTAAACAAATCAAAATATATTTTATATTTGAGATTCTTAAAAGTAGTCACCCTTTGTCTCGATGACAGTTAATTTGTGGCATTTATTTCCATCTTAATGCATTTGAGCCAATCCGTTGTGTTGTGACAAGGTAGGGGTGGTATACAGACGATAGCCCTATTTGGTAAAAGACCAAGTCCATATTATGACAAGAAAAGCTCAAATAAGCAAAGAGAAACGACAGTCCATAATTACTTTAAGACATGAAGGTCAGTCAATACAGAAAATGTCAAGAACTTTGGAAGTTTCTTCAAGTGCAGTTGCAAAAACCATCCAGGGCTATGATGAAACTGGCTCTCGTGAGGACTGCCACAGGGAAGAAAGATCCAGAGTTACCTCTGCTGCAGAGGATAAGTTCATTAGAGTTAACAGCCTCAGAAATTGCAGCCCAAATAAATGCTTCACAGAGTTCAAGTAACAGACACACCTCAACATCATCTGTCGAGACTGTGAGAATCAGGCCTTCATGGTTGATTTGCTGCAAAGAAACCACTACTAAAGGACACCAACAATAATAAGAAACTTGCTTGGGCCAAGAAACACTAGCAATGGATATTACACAGGTGGAAATTTGTCCTTTGGTCTGATGAGCCCAAATGTGCGGTGTGGGTGAATGGATGATCTCCGCATATGTGGTTCCCACCGTGAAGCATGGAGGATGAGGTGTGATGTCGTGGGGGTGCTTTGCTGGTGACACTGCTCGTGATTTATTTAGAATTCAAGGCACACTTAATCAGCATGGCTACCACAGCATTCTACAGCGATACGCCATCCCATCTGGTTTGCGTTTAGTGGGACTATCCTTTGTTTTTCAACAAGACAATGACCCAACACACCTCCAGGCTGTGTAAGAGCTATTTGACCACGAAGGTAATGACATATGTAATGAACTGCCTATCGATCAGCACAGCAATTGATTAAACAGGACCATGTTTGCAAATCAAGTGTTTCTGAGCTTTTGTCAATATTACACAGGTAAGCTAACAGTTACAGAAATCAGGCATGCAGACAGGCTGTATAGACCTCTATATACAGTGCCTTCATAAAGTATTCACACCCCTTGACTTATTCCACATTTTGTTGTGTTACAGCCTGAATTCAAAATTGATTAATAAAAAAGAAATTCTCACCCATCTACAAATAATACCCCATAATTATACAGTGACAACATGTTTTTAGATTTTTATTCAAATTCATTGAGAATTAAATACAGAAATATCCCATTTACATAAGTATTCACACCCCTGAGTCAATACCCTGTAGAAGCACCTTTGGCGGCGATTACAGCTTTGAGTCATTTAGTTATGTCTGTATCAGCTTTGTACATCTGGATTTGGGGATTTTCTCCCATACTTCTTTGCAGATTTTCTCAAGCTATGTTAAGATAATGGGGAGCGGCGGTGAACAGCAAGGATTTGCCTGTATTTGGCTCCATTAATTGTTCCTTCTATCCTTACCAGTCTCCCAGTCCCTGCTGCTGTTTAAGGATCCCCATAGCATGATGCTGCCACCACCATGCTTTATGGTAGGGATGGTGTTAGACGGGTGATGAGCTGTGCCTGAGATATTTCTGTATTTCATTTTCAATACATTTTCAAAAATGTCTAATGCATGTTTTCACTTTGTCATTATGGGCTATTGTGTGTACAGTGGCTTGCGAAAGTATTCACCTCCCTTGGCATTTTTCCTATTTTGTTGCCTTACAACCTGAAATTAAAATGTTTTGGGGGGGGTTGAATAATTTGATTTACATCTTTGAAGATGCAAAATATTGTTTCTTGTGAAACAAACAAGAAATAAGACAAAAAAAATGAACTTGAGTGTGCATATCTATTCACCCCCCCCCTAAAGTCAATACTTTGTATAGCAATCTATTGCAGCAATTACAGCTGCAAGTCTCTTGGGGTATGTCTCTATAAGCTTGGCACATCTAGCCACTGGGATTTTTGCCCATTCTTCAAGGCAGCGCCTTCAAGTTGGATGGGTTCCGCTAGTGTACAGCAATCTTTAAGTCATACCACAGATTCTCAATTGGATTGAGTTCTGGGCTTTGACTAGGCCATTCCATATCATTTAAATGTTTTAGCAGTATGCTTAGGGTCATTGTCCTGCTGGAAGGTGAACCTCCGTCCCAGTCTCAAATCTCTGGAAGGCTGAAACAGGTTTGCCTCAAGTATTTCCCTGTATTTAACGCCATCCATCATTCCTTCACTTCTGACCAGTTTCCCAGTCCCTGGTGTTCTTCGGGTGATGAGAGGTGTTGGGTTTGCAAAAAGCTCAATTTGGCCAAAAAGCTCAATTTTAGTCTCAACTGACCAGAGTACCTTCTTCCATATGTTTGGGGAGTCTCCCACATGCCGTTTAGCGTACACCAAACACGCTTATTTTTTTCTTCAAGCAGTGGCTTTTTTCTGGCCACTCTTCCATAAATCCCAGCTAAGTGGACCTATGGACAGATACTCCAATCTTCAATCTCCTCTGTGGAGCTTTGCAGCGCCTTCCGGGTTATCTTTGGTCTCTTTGTTGCCTCTGATTAATGCCCTCCTTGCCTGGTCCGTGAGTTTTGGTGCGCGGTCCTCTCTTGACAGGTTTGTTGTGGTGCCATATTCTTTTCATTTTTAATAATGGATTTAATGCTGCTCCGTGGATGTTCAAAGTTTCAGGTATTTTTTTATAACCCAATCCTGATCTGTACTTCTCCTTTGTCCTTGAACTATTTGGAGAGCTCCTTGGTCTTCATGGTGCCACTTGCTTGGTGGTGTTCCAGAATCTGGCGCCTTTCAGAACAGGTGTGTATATATACTAAGATCATGTGACAGATCATGTGACACTTAGTTTGTACACAGGTGGACTTTACTTAAGTAATTATGTGACTTCTGAAGGTAATTGGTTTCACCAGATCTTATTTAGGGGCTTCATAGCAAAGGGATGAATACATATGCACACACCACTTTTCCCTTTTTTAGTTTTTCAAATTTTTTGAAACAAGTTTTATTTTTTCATTTCACTTCAACAATTTGGAATATTTTGTGTATGTCCATTACATGAAATACAAATACAAATCTATTGAAATGACAGGTTGTAATGCAACGAAATAGGAAAAAAGGGGGGTGAATACTTTTGCAAGGCACTGTAGATCGGTGATAAAAAAGTATAGTTTTAGCCATTTTGAATTCAGGCTATAACGCAACATCATGTGGAATAGGTCAAAGGGTATGAATACTTTCAGAAGGCACTGCATGAATAAATGTGTCCAACACACCACCACCTGTTGTTATGTTGGGCACATACTGACCAAATAAAGATGTTATGAAATATTTATTTCTCAAACACATGTTTTGCTAAAGTAACGGTGAATGAAATAGAGTCAAAACAGCTCGCTCAATCAAGCATGATGGTCTTGTAAGTATAAAAGCAAACTTAATTTCATATAATTAAAAAAAGTTTGAAAAGGTAGTGGAATGTAGTGTGTAGTGTGTAAAGAATCCAATACAAATCACATTATTGTGTGATCACCTCTTCTAAGAGTATGAATTAGGCTGATTGCGAAGGTTTGAATCCTAATCAACCTGCCTACCCATTGTTTGAAGTGCAATAGACCAACATGGGCTACTGTAGTAGGTCAAAGCTGTGTACTAGAAAACCTTGGTAGAGCATGGGTGGAGTTGGAATTGTGGTCCTCATGTGAATTTCCTTTCTGTTTTGGCTTCACACCAATGTCTACATCTCACTTAAAACAATTTTTGTTTCTAATATGTATAGGTGTTTTGGAGCCCAAGTTTTGGAGCCTGTTTGGAGCCCAAGTTCCTTGGTGTTCCATGAGGACAGGGCTTTCCATGCAGTGTCACATTCTGTCCTTTGACATTTGCCAGGCATTATTTATTCATTCACAATGGCCTTCTCATGCACACTCAATAAACAACTTTAGCATTTTGTCGTCACGCACCATTTCTGACCCACCAACTGAGACATGATTGACATACATAGAGCATTAAAATGTCACACGCAGCTTGACTACATAGGAAAATCCATTCGACCGACACATAAAGATGCACTGCTGCGCCACTGCAATATAACTCAATGGCGACCTGTGGGCGCAGATTGATTTACCTTGTGTAATCTCCCTCACCTTAAACGCCGAGCATGGCAGTTGATTGCTTGCTTCAGGACTAATCTCTCATGCTTGTGTAACATTTTTATTGCTCCTTTTTGTTCATTTTTGAAAGATGTGGCAGATCAAAGCCTGTATGTCTAGCATTATTCAGTGATAGGTTGAAGCAGAACCGCAGGTGCTTTTCCCCTGAGTTGGATTCTAACCTTTAAGTGTCAGAAGAAGCAAAATTGCTTTGAGAGAATAAGCATACAAACTCAACTGAGGTCAGAGAAGGCCTAGGCTGCTCTCGATGCAGGCTGCCTGGAGTCACACAAGCAGCCATTTGACCCATACTGTAGTGATAACGATAGAGTCATCCGCTCTCCAGGGGGAATTCAAGATAGGTCATGCCTCATAATATTAGTTCAAAGTAGGGTGATATGGCGTAAAAATCATATTTCTGTTTTTTTTCTCAATCCCATCGGTGATTCATGATCTTGTTTTTCTTTTCTCAAAATACAATTAAACCACAAGGCACTGCATTTCAAACAGCAATAATCTAATGAATTTAGGGCTTGTAATATTATACCTAGGCTTAATATAAGCCTTCCACCACCATAGGACCCACTAAAAATGTAACTATTTTATCAAAATAGTTTAACCAGCTATTTCGCAATAATCACTGATCTGGCTTCCAAGTTTGTCAATGAAATGCCCTTTTTGTCAAAATAAATACCAGAACCATGCACAATGCACATCCCCACTAAACATGACCAACTTCTTGTAACAAGCATTATAGAAAAATAACACAGGTCTCATAAACAACCTTTCAAGCACAAGCTCACATTGTAGTGAGTAACCAGATACATTTCATATTTTAAGTCTAGCCAACTTGGATCTATTTACTGGCTAACAAGGTTGAACAGTTTACCTGTTATGAACACACCCTCCTGTCCATCTCCAACTGTTAGAACAGCATGCTAGCCTGTCCACTTTGTTTAGATGTTGAAATCAAGGGGCCTACCTGTACACATAAGACAATGCTTTTTTTATCAGAATGAGAACGAGTTGCCAATTCTTTATATAAATGTGTAATTTTATGCTCATTGCACATTTATAAAATGACTAGACAGTTCGCACATAACAGTCTGTGGCTAAAATGTTGCTAGCGGTATGTGCAATGCCACACGCAACAGAAGCTGAGCATTCATTTTCCAGAAACAAAGTTAATTGATATTCTAGTAGGGTCATATTTCTGGAGTTGTGACATAAAAATATATCATTAGAAAGGTTAAAGGGAAATTTCAAAATGTTTCATATTCATCATCTCCAGCACCACCCCAACAGCAACATATGTGAAAATTCTGCATTTCTACACTACCGGTCAAAGGTTTTTGAACACCTACTCATTCAAAGGTTTTTCTTTATTTAAAAAAATATTTTCTACATTGTAGAATAATAGTGAAGACATCAAAACTATGGAATAACACATATGGAATAATGTAGTAACCAAAAAAGTGTTGAACAAATCAAAATATATTTTATATTTGAGATTCTTCAAATATCCACCCTTTGCCTTGATGACAGCTTTGCACACTCTTTGAAATCTCTTAACCAGCTTCACCTGGAATGTGCTGAGCGCTTGTTGGCTGCTTTTCCTTCACTATGCAGTCCGACTCATCCCAAACCATCTCAATTTGGTTGAGGTCGGGGGATTGTGGAGGCCAGGTCATCTGATGCAGCACTCTATCACTCTCCTTCTTGGTAAAATAGCCCTTACACAGCCTGGAGGTGTGTTGGGTCAATGTCCTGTTGAAAAACAAATGATAGTCCCACTAAGCCCAAGCTAGATGGGATGGTGTATCACTGCAGAATGCTTTGGTAGCCATGGTGGTTAAGTGTGCCTTGAATTCTAAATAAGTCGCAGACAGTGTCACCAGCAAAACACCCCACACCATAACACCTCCTCCTCCTTGTTTTACGGTGGGAAATGTACATGCTCATCCTTTCACCTACTCTGCGTCTCACAAAGACACGGCGGTTAGAACCAAAAATCTAAAGTTTGGACTCAGACCAAAGGACAGACTTCCACCAGTCTAATGTCCATTGCTCGTGTTTCTTGGCCAATCAAGTCTCTTCTTTTTATTGGTGTCCTTTAGTAGTGGATTCTTTGCAGCAATTCAACCATGAAGGCCTGATTCACAGTCTCCTCTGAACAGTTGATGTTCAGATGTGTCTGTTACTTGCACTCTGTGAAGCATTTATTTGGGCTGCAATTTCTTGAAATGTTCCATATTGACTGACCTTCATGTCTTAAAGTAATGATGGAGTGTCATTTCTCTTTGCTTATTTGAGCTATTCTTGCCATAATATGGACTTGGTCTTTTACCAAATAGGGCTATCTTCGGTATAACCCCCTACCTTGTCACCACAAAACTGATTGGCTCAAAAGCATTAAGAAGGAAAGAAATTCCACAAATTAACTTTGAAGAAAGCACAACTGTTAAGTGAAATGCATTCCAGGTGACTACATCATGAAGCTGGTTGAGGAAATGCCAAGTTTGCAAAGCTGTCATCAAGGCAAAGGATTGCAGACCATCTCTCCCCACTAGCTGGTTGAAGTTGTGTGCCCACAAGCAGCCATGCTTATTATTTTGCATTGCTAAATTTGACATGGCATGATTGAAAAACTGCAGATGTCTTTGTTTCACACACACACCACATTGGTGTCACTGACCATTACTTTTTAGGTATACTATGTTGATAGATAAGGCTGCCGGCTCTTGTCCCTTTTATTTTGTTATTGTCATAGAAGCACTAGAGATCTCTATCAAATCTAACGAGAATACAGTATAAGAGGAGTAAACCGAGTTTGTTGTTTGACTTCTTTTGCCTGTCCATTTGGCTCAGAGATTAGATCAGTTTGCTTTCTGTATCAGAGGGGCAGAGGCAGAATCACCTAATGGAAATGTATGTCTTTGTCATAATTTTCTTTTAAATCAATGATTAAATGTAAAGAAAAGTACAGCCAATACAATCTCAGATCTGGTTGCATTATGAAGCACCTTTCAGCGAGAATACATGTGTCCATCAAAAAGGTTTTGGTGTGGTTTTGGTGTGACACTTTCTGTCTGCAAAATAACCAAAATCTTACCAAAGATATTGGAATATTGCAGGTCGCAGGTGCATCATTAAACAGGATCCCATACTGACTGTTGGTATCTGCATGGTATCTGCATGGTATCTGCTTGGTATCTGCATGGTATCTGCATGGTATCTGCACAGTATCTGCACAGTATCTGCATAGTATTGCCGTCATGGACAATGTAAAAAAAAAGATACATCTTACTGCAAGTATTTTGAGTGGTCTTTTTGCACATGCCAGTGCTATTTAACATACTTTTGAGTCTAGCATGTTGTTTGAGGGCAGATGAGGGCTTTGAATGGCATTGATTTGCCTAGCCTGTTCTAAAGACCCTTGTGATGTAACATTCCATGGGCCGTGTTCATGGTCCTCCGACCTTTTGTCAGGTTTAGTCATAAACACAGCCCATGCAGAGCCACCACAAAGGTCTAAAGCTTCAGGTTAGAAAGCCTCCAAAAACAAACAACTCTAACCGTTCTTGACAGGTTCTGTTTCTGCTGTTCAGTGTGTGAACATAATGAAAAGTTCAAACAGACAAGTCTGCATTACTTTGCTCAGAAATGGGAGGTCAAGCAGGGGGAGAGTAACACTATTTTTCTATTCATTTTGGGATGCATGTACAGATTATCATCCTGTTGCAGATCTTTCCTGCAATGCAGACGTTTAAAAAGGCTTCTGAAGTTTGTTTTGTCCCTACGAAAATGTCCAATAATATTTCACATAATAATTCACCTTTCCTGTTGCTGCAGTATTATGATGGTTCAGATTAAGATCCTATATCTGTATCTGATACTATATGAATTCTAGACAATACAAAATGCCATACAGTTGTTAATAATTCCTTTCCCTCCTTTCGTCTCTAGGGTTAGGAGGGCATGCTGACGACATCGCCAGGAGGAAAGAGGAGTTTGGACAGAACGTAATACCTCCAAAAAAGCCAAAAACATTTCTTCAGTTAGTGTGGGAAGCGTTGCAAGATGTGACACTAATTATCCTAGAAGTGGCAGCCATCATTTCATTAGGCCTTTCTTTTTATAGACCTCCAGATGCCGAAAGAGAAAGTAAGTATCTACTCTTATTTGAAATACCATGTCCTCTAATGCAGTGCTTCCCAAACTTGCACCCCTTCAAACATTCAACATCCAGCTGCGAACCCCCTCTACCACCAGGGTCAGCGCACTCTCAAATGTTGTTTTTTGCCATCATTGTAAGCCCGCCACACACACGCAATACATTTATTAATAAACATAAGAATGAGTGTGAGTTTTTGTCACAATCCGGCTCATGGGAAGTGACAAAGAGCTCTTATAGGACCAGGGCACAAATAATAATATAATAATAATCAATAATTATGCTCTTTATTTAGCCATCTTACATATGAAACCTTATTTGTTATTTGAAAATTGTAAATAACTCAACACGGGTTAATGAGAAGGGTGTGCTTGAAAGGATGCACATAACTCTGCAATGTTGGATTTTATTGTAGAGAGTCTGTCTTAAATACATTTCCACACACAGCCTGTGCCTGTTTAGTTTTCATGCTAGTGAGGGCCGAGGAATCCACTCTCACATAGGTATGTGGTTGCAATGGGCATCAGTGTCTTAACAGCGCGATTTGCCAAGGCAAGAAACTCTGAACGCAGCCCTATCCAGAAATCTGGCAGTGGCTTCTGATTAAATTACATTTTCACAGAACTGCTTGTTGCAATTTCGATGAGGGTCTCTTGTTCAGATATCAGTAAGTGGACTGGAGGCAGGGCATGAAAGGGATAACGAATCCAGTTGTTTATGTCCTCTGTTTCGGGAAAGTACCTGGGTAATTGCACACCCAGCTCACTCAGGTGCTTCGCTATATCAGATTTGACATTGTTCGTAAGCTTGAGTTCATAACCACACAGAAAAAATACAATGATGGAAAGACCTGTGTGTTGTCCTTGTTAATGCAGACAGAAAAGAGCTCTTAGCCTCAATTTTGTCCCGCACATTGAATATAGTTGCGGAGAGTCCCTGTAATCCTAGATTCAGATCATTCAGGCGAGAAAAAACATCAACCAGATAGGCCAGTCGTGTGAGAAACTCGTCATCATGCAAGCGGTCAGACAAGTGAAAATTATGGTCAGTAAAGAAAACTTTAAGCTTGTCTCTCAATTTAAAAAACGTGTCAATACTTTCCCCCTTGATAACCAAAGCATTTCTGTATGTTGTAAAAGCATTACATGGTCGCTGCACATATCATTGCATAGTGCAGAAAATACACAAGAGTTCAAAGGCCTTGCTTTAACAAAGTTATTTACAATTGTAGTGTCCAAAATGTATTTCAAACTGTCAGGCATTCCCTTGGCAGCAAGAGCCTCTCGGTGGATGTTGCAGTGTACCCAAGTGGCGTCTGGAGCAACTGCTTGCACTCACGTTACCACTCCACTATGTCTCCCTGTCATGGCTTTTGCGCCATCAGTACAGATACCAACACATCCTGACCACCAAAGTCCATTTGATATCACAAAGCTGTCCAAATATCCTCTCCTGTTGTCCTGGTTTCCAGTGGTTTGTGGAAGAGGATGTCTTCCTTAATTGACCCACCATAAACGTAACGGACATATACCAGGAGCTGTGCCAGGCCTGCCACGTCTGTTGACTCATCCAGCTGTAACGCATATAATTCACTGGCTTGTATGCGAAGGAGTAGTTGTTTTTCGAAACATCTCCTGTCATGTCATTGATGCATTGTGAAACAGTGTTGTTTGATGAAGACATTGTCTGTATAGTTTTTTGATATGCATTGTCCCAGCCATATCTGCGGCAGCAGGAAGAAGTAAGTCCTCCACAATAGTATGAGGCTTGCCTGTCCTAGCCACTCGGTAGCTCAGTGTCACGCCCTGGCCATAGAGAGGCTTTTATTCTCTATTTTGGTTAGGCCAGGGTGTGACTAGGGTGGGCATTCTATCTTCCTTTTTCTATGTATTTGTATGTCGTTGGTTTTGGCCGGGTATGGTTCTCAATCAGGGACAGCTGTCTGTCCCTTGTCTCTGATTGAGAACCATACTTAGGTAGCTCTTGCCCAACAAGGGTTTTGTGGGTAGTTGTTTTCTGTTTTGTGTATTGCACCTTGCAGAACTGTTCGTTTGTTGTTTTGTTCAAGTGTTCGTATTTATTAAACGTATTATGAATAGTTACCACGCTGCATCTTGGTCCTCTTCTCCTTCTCCCGACGACATTCGTTACAGAACTACCCACCACCAAAGGACCAATCAGCGTGTAATGGACTCCTGGACATGGGAGGAAATATTGGACGGCAACGGACCCTGAGCACAGCCGGGAGAGTAAGAGGAGCTGGAGGCAGCTAGAGCGGCGCGGCAACACTACGAGGAATTGGCTCGAGGTAACGTGCACGAGGGGCAGCCCCAGAACTTTTTTTGATTGGCGGGGGCACACGGGGAGATTGACGGAGTCAGGTAGGAGGCCTGAGCCAACTCCCCGTGCTTACCGTGGCGAGAGAGTGAACGGGCAGGCACCGTGTTATGCGGTGAAGCTCACGGTGTCCCCAGTGCGCACGCATAGCCCGGTGCGCTACATCGCGGCTCCTCGAATCGGCCGGGCTAGAGTGGGCATCGAGCCAGGAGGGATGATGCCAGCTCAGCGCATCTGGTCTCCAGTGAGTGTCCTTGGCCCGGGTTATACGGCACCAGACCTACGCACGGTGTCCCCGGTTCGCCAGCACAGCCCAGTGCGGCCTGTTCCAACTCTCCGCACTTGCCGGGCTACAGGGGGTATCCAGCCAGGACAGGTTGTGCAGGCTCGTTGCTCGAGACCTCCAGTGCACCTCTACGGCCCAGCGCATCCGGTGCCTCGGCCAAGGAGAGGGCCGCCTGTATGTCTCCCCTCCTGTCCGGAGCCGCCAGAGCCGCCCGTCTGTCCGGAGCCGCCAGAGCCGCCCTTCACTCCGGAGCCGCCAGAGTCGCCCTTCACTCCGGAGCCCCCAGAGTCGCCCTTCACTCCGGAGCCCCCAGAGTCGCCCTTCACTCCGGAGCCCCCAGAGTCGCCCTTCACTCCGGAGCCCCCAGAGTCGCCCTTCACTCCGGAGCCCCCAGAGTCGCCCTTCACTCCGGAGCCCCCAGAGTCGCCCTTCACTCCGGAGCCCCCAGAGTCGCCCTTCACTCCGGAGCCCCCAGAGTCGCCCTTCACTCCGGAGCCCCCAGAGTCGCCCTTCACTCCGGAGCCCCCAGAGTCGCCCTTCACTCCGGAGCCCCCAGAGTCGCCCTTCACTCCGGAGCCCCCAGAGTCGCCCTTCACTTCACTCCGGAGCCCCCAGAGTCGCCCTTCACTTCACTCCGGAGCCCCCAGAGTCGCCCTTCACTTCACTCCGGAGCCCCCAGAGTCGCCCTTCACTTCACTCCGGAGCCCCCAGAGTCGCCCTTCACTCCGGAGCCCCCAGAGTCGCCCTTCACTCCGGAGCCCCCAGAGTCGCCCTTCACTCCGGAGCCCCCAGAGTCGCCCTTCACTCCGGAGCCGCCAGAGTCGCCCTTCACTCCGGAGCCCCCAGAGTCGCCCTTCACTCCGGAGCCGCCAGAGTCGCCCTTCACTCCGGAGCCGCCAGAGTCGCCCTTCACTCCGGAGCCGCCAGAGTCGCCCTTCACTCCGGAGCCGCCAGAGTCGCCCTTCACTCCGGAGCCGCCAGAGTCGCCCTTCACTCCGGAGCCGCCAGAGTCGCAGCCCATCAGTCCAAAGGCACCCCTCAGTCCAGTGGCGTCCTCTACAAGGGTCTTCAGTCCGGGGCCCGCACCCGAGCCTCCGCCGTAAGGAAGGCCCACCAGGACCCTCCACTTTAAAGTCAGGTTTTGCGGCCGGAGTCCGCACTTTTTTTTGGGGGGGGGGGGTACTGTCACGCCCTGGCCATAGAGAGGCTTTTATTCTCTATTTTGGTTAGGCCAGGGTGTGAGTAGGGTGGGCATTCTATGTTCCTTTTTCTATGTTTTTGTATGTCGTTGGTTTTGGCCGGGTATGGTTCTCAATTAGGGACAGTCTGTCGTTGTCTCTGATTGAGAACTATACTTAGGTAGCTCTTGCCCAACAAGGGTTTTGTGGGTAGTTGTTTTGTGTATTGCACCTTGCAGAACTGTTCATTTGTTGTTTTTGTTCAAGTGTTGGTATTTATTAAACGTATTATGAATACTTACCACGCTGCACCTTGGTCCTCTTCTCCTTCTCCCGACGACATTCGTTACACTCAGCATCTAGCCCCTTCTTATTAATGGTATCTGTTGCTTTTACACATGTCTTACTTCTCTTTATTCTCGCTCAATAAACTCCTGTGGCTTATTTTTCAAATGGTCATGTTTTGTTTCTAAATGTCTGCGCAAGAGTGAAGGTTTACCGAGACAGAGTAACAGTTAATGTGATTGGATGTTAATTATTTGATTAGGCTAGTTGTATTTGACATTGTGTTATTATTTTGCTGAACACTAGATGGTTTCATTTCATTTTTGCCAGTGAAAGAAGGCTACTCAGGCGAGAAAGAAACATCACCCAAATGTATAGCCCCGTTGGAAAATATAAATGTACTGTTTGAAAATGTGAATCACATTTTTATTTGGCGTACCCCCCACGGCATTGCGCGTACCCCTGGGGGTACCCCAGTTTGGGAATACCTGCTTTAATTGATTAATCACCAGGTGATTCATATTTACTCAATCAAATACCAAAAGATCTGATTGTTGCTACTTTGTAACTGTAAACTTCATGCATGCAGTAATACATGCGTCTGGTTTGTGCAGTTGCAGGTAATTGGTTACCTGCAATTGGACGGATAGTTAGTATTTCATTGCAAAACAAGCAGATCTCATTTCAGACGGCACTTTGTTTCTGTGTCTTCCTGGGTATCATCACAAGTCTCTGACTTTGTTGATAGAAAGAGATACTGCTTGGTACAAAGTGTGAGTATCCTGCCTATTATCTAATCATAAAGGGGTTCACTCTGAAACTGATACACTTCAATCGATCCATAATCCCATTCCACAAAGGATTTCAGTGGCAGTAGTCGGTCGCAGTGTACTTCCTGTTTTATAATCATTGTAGGATACTTTCTGTGGGATCCTTTGGGTAATGGCCATGCTACCAAAGACAAAATTGTCAATGTCATCAGAATGAATTAGCTACTTGTCCTCAATTTAGGGTTAGGCCTGAGGTATAAAAACACAATTCTGGAGGGAATGCAATGTACTTCTGTCCTTTGTAGCATGTCCAGATAGTGACAACTGTCCCTTTCTTTCAGATTGTGGGAAGGCAGCGGGAGGAGTGGAGGATGAGGGGGAGGCAGACACGGGCTGGATTGAGGGTGCAGCCATCCTCCTGTCTGTCGTCTGTGTTGTCCTGGTGACAGCGTTCAATGACTGGAGTAAAGAGAAGCAGTTCCGCGGGCTGCAGAGCCGTATTGAACAGGAGCAGAAGTTCACGGTGGTCCGCGGAGGCCAAGTCATCCAGATCCACGTGGCTGAGATCGTAGTCGGCGATGTTGCACAAGTGAAATACGGTATGGTCCTGGTAGAAAAATGCTGTTCTGTGTTTATTTGTGTGTGTGTCCGTGTGCTAGCTTGCATACAGTATGTGTGTGTGCCCTAAAACCAAAGAGCAATCCTACTTTTTTCCTCTACTCTCTCTGAATCTGGGGTAAATGAGCTAACTCACACAGCTGAACAGTCTGGTGTATGTGTATGTTTTTCCAGGTGACCTTCTTCCTGCTGATGGTGTGCTAATCCAGGGAAATGATTTGAAAATCGATGAAAGCTCTCTAACCGGTGAATCTGACCATGTCAAGAAGACATTGGACAACGATCCCATGCTGCTGTCAGGTAATGATGATGAGCCTTCCTCTCTTCATATAATATGGCTGATGTCTAGTTACAAATCCAATATGGATCAGGCTGTATAACGCCCAGTGGTATCACTCCCCTTTCAAGCTAAAAGTACTTTAAAAAAAACTTATTAGTGAATGATATTGATTCTTGAAAAAATAACTTTATAAATGCCTCACGAGCTTTGTTCAACTGTTGTACCCCATCTAAAGCTAGTTTTACTACAATGTTTATCAACAACATAAAACAAACTCTGTATAGCCTTTAAACATGGTTAAAAATGTCATTTTGATATCCATGCTGTATCACATCCGACCGTGATTGGGAGTCCCATAGGGGCGGCGCACAATTGGCCCAGCATCGTCCGGGTTTAGCCGGGGAAGGCCGTCATTGTAAATAAGAATTTGTTCTTTAACTGACTTGCCTAGTTAAATAAAGGTTAAATAAAACAATAATAATATCATGGATGGTCAGTCCTTCCATTTCTTGTTCTATGAATTTGAGAGTGCTTACATTTATCCAGGCCCATCACTCAGCTTTTTAAAGAAACAGAGGCGGGGTGCCACTTTGTTATTGTTTTAATTAATGAGGGAGTTCTGTTAATTCCCCGGGCACGTCCCGGGTGAAGCGGGTTAGCGTTGATTGCATTTGTTTTGGAACTGAGTTGCCTCCCGGGCGTGAGCCAGGTGCCCTCGTTCTGGCCAACGGCGAAGTTGGCTCAAAACAAAGGTTACGTAGTTTGAAGCACGTGGAGTAATGTGTAGGATTCTGTGTTTTCAAATGCAAACATGATTGATTTTGATTAACAGGCTTTATCTGCCTTCTCAATGAAAAGTAGTTTGAAAATTCAAACATATATTTTCTGGTTTCTGAACGATGCATCATCCTGCCTTGTTGACAACAGATTACTGTTCCATTTGAGAAGGGCTCTTCTACCTCGCCGGTTTTGCATGTTCACGTCATGGGCCATAGCCCCATGCAATTCGCAACATATCATACGAAATGTATGACGTAGTAGACAATTGTGACCAATTTCGGGGACCCGTTTTGTCTCGTATTTGCCAAAGCAGCAGCTACTCTCCGTGAGCCCTACTTTCAAAACTACTGGCTGAAATGATACCTTTTGGAGCGTCACTTTAATCAAACTTCCTCATGGATTGTAGCTTGAAGGCTTGACTGCCACTGCACAACACGACCACATGGGTCTCCTTGTTTGTAGACTACTACTAAGAGATGATAATAGATTGAGGCACTTGTTTTTCTCCCTTGAAATACTGTAGTTGCTGTGGCACTAGCAGGCACCCGAAAAAAAAAGTGAATGAATGGGGATTTAGGTGACAGAATGGACCATTTGATTTCCCATCCCTACTCAAGTAGAGAATAACAACATTTACTACTCATGCCCTGTCTATCATGACCAAAAAAGCCTGGTATATATTATTGTTGTGGGAGAGGCTATAAGGACACAGCTGACTAGCCAAAACTTCAAACTGTCCCTTACCTTTACCCTAACCTTAACCAAACCCTTAGCCCTGACCCTAACACTTACCCTACCTCGTAACCCTAATCTTAAGAGCTCTTAGGAGTCAACAGCTACTTGAAACAGCACGCTCTCTATTCCTCCATAGATACTGTTAGGCCATACAAGTTTAATTACATATTTAATTACATATTTAACAGATGCCCCTCTTCACTTTTCTCAAACATGCAATAAAATTCAGAAAATGTACCATCCCATTTTAGTTGGAGAGATTCCATTGTTAAGGTTCCTGTGATCATGTGTGTCCCATGTCTGTCTTTTATTTCGTCAGGTACCCACGTCATGGAGGGTTCTGGGAAGATATTGATCACAGCAGTAGGTGTCAACTCCCAGACCGGCATCATTTACACACTACTTGGAGCCGAGGAAGACGAAGATGACGATGAGGACGAAAAGGCGGAGAAGGAAAGGAAAAAGAGGGAGAAAGAGGAGAAGAAGAAAGAGAATGAGAGGAAAAAGAAAGAGAAGAAAGAAAAGAAGGACAAGAAAGACAAACTGGACAAGAAAAGTATGTTGAACTGGATTGTTCTTTCATAGCCATCTGTCACTAAATGTGTCAAACAAACCGCTCACCTCTGTCCATTGTATTAACTGTTACGAATAGACCTACTTGCTTTTTATTGAGACTCGCCATAGGAGTAAACATAAAATGGAATTGTTTTGAGAAACTCTGTCCAACAGGTGTTGTAAGATATTCGATTATGCTATCATTTATCCCAGAAGGCATACACATGCTACATTGTGCCAGTGGCATGACATAAAGCTATCTGCTTCCATAGAGGTGATGGCAGACAAGGTTATTCTCCCTTTATTAACTGAAGTGGTCAATCAATCATTCAAGAGAGATAGTAAAATGACGTTTTTGGCTTTGGGTCATCTATTAAAATGCCTGAAAATGTTTAAGCTATCTTCAATGATAAGATGTCTGCCAATGGTGTGTGAGTGACATGCACATTCAATACTTCCACTCAGATGCTGGGCCAATGCTAAAAACACTATGAATAACAAAGTTCCCACTTTACACCACACTACACAAACAGTTTCTATAGCTGAATTGTGGTGCATGTTAATCACAGCATGTGGGAGCACTATAGAAGATGCAGATTTAAGATCTCAGTTGGTTAACATATCAGTTAACTGGCTGCAGTTGGGTCAGTTGGACCATGAACCTCTCTCCTGTCACACCCCGGCTAAAAACAGTTACTGCCTGTGAATTAAACAACCTGGTCCTTAGCTTCCTGCCAAGAGTGTTAGAGGAGCGTTGTGTTTAAGTCTGTAATCCCAGTATCATTGAACAGGGGATTGTCATAGTGAGGGAGTACACTATTCGGGAGTTGAGACAGGAATGCATGTCAGAGCATTTACACCTCTTAGTTTCCAATGCGATGTATAAGGGCTAGCCGTCAATAAAACTCACATCCAAGGGAACACATTACAACTAGAAGGGTTTTGCCACACTGCAAAAGTGAGAAGCTCTTTGCTGATGTGTAAATGGATACGTTTTTAAGTGCAGTTGTTTCTTTCTCTCCACAGATAAGAAAGATGAGAAAAACAAGAAAGGTAGGTTTGTTATTGTGTGTTATATCTATATTGAAGCTGCTAGTTTTTATTTGTGTGCACTTCACGAGCATGGTGTGTTTATATTGAGTACTGTATAGTTTGGTTTGTGTGTTTATATAGACTCTGTATGATCTGGTTTGCGTGAGGTGGGTAAAGTCTGAGCTAGGCCTCGCTGCCGGTGCGGCCCTGTGTTTCCCTGAGGGCATATGGTAATGTGTGTGTCCCTGTGGTTGGAGCAGCAGGTGCTCTTGACTCCGCTCATGGTGATTAGGACCAAGGAGATTACAGCTCTTAATCTCAGCAGCTGCTTTCCCCCTCTGCTTTTCTTCCTTTAGCTAACAACCTGTACTGTTTTCGGATCAGCACACTTAAACACTTACACCCACACGCTCACTCACACATTTGCCTGGATGAACAAGGTCCCTTTACTTCACTTACTAACGCGTTGAGTATTTTGGGTTCTAGTGCGTGTGTGTTTGTACATTTACAGAACGTGGGCATGTTTTGGGATGATGGCGGTTGGATTGGCTTGTAGAGAATCTCAGCCAAGAAAGAGCAATAATCCCCAGACTAGGATTAAAGACTGCGAGCCAAACACCATAGTGTCACTGCGGTGTATTACATAGAATAGCACCCCCTATCCGTTTCCATGCAGTATCAACAACCCCTGCCATCCAACTATGAATCCTTACACACCAATGTACTATTTTATTTCCCCCAATTAATTATTTGTTAATTGGATGCATCAACAATTCTTATTACAATTATTGTATTATGAGGTGCTCATGTTTGCTAATTTTTGACTTTTTTTCTAATGTATCTGGAAAAAATAAAGAGAGAACTGAAGGGAATTTTATTGTCACGGTCGTCATGAGAAGTAGACCAAGGTGCAGGGTGGTGAGCGCACATTTTCTTTTTATTTGATAATGTCGCAAACAAAAATAACAAAAACGACCGTGACGCTTACAAGGGCTATAGTACCCCTAACAAAGACAACTTCCCACAAAACCAACAGGGAAAAAGGCTGCCTAAGTATGATTCCCAATCAGAGACAACGATAGACAGCTGTCCCTGATTGAGAACCATACCCGGCCAAACACAAAGAAATAGAAAACATAGAAAATCATAACATAGAATGCCCAGCCCAAATCACACCCTGACCAAACCAAAATAGAGACATAAAAAGGCTCTCTAAGGTCAGGGCATGACAAGTTTGATACTGTAGAAGTAGATTTCTCCTGGTTTTTACTGCCTTATTTTATTCCTTACACTCAGGGAGTACAATTACTCAGGGAGTATAGTTACTCAAGGACTATTGTTAGTTACTCAGGGAGTATAGTTAGTTACTCAGAGAGTCTAATTATTCAGGTAGTATAGTTATTTACTCAGGGAGTGTAGTTGCTTAGGGTGTATAGTTAGTTACTCAGAGAGTATAGTTAGTTACTCTGGAATATATCCACTTCTGGAGTATAGTTAGTTACTAATGGAGTATAGTTAGTTACTCAGAGAGCATAGTTACACAGTGAGTATAGTTACAGAGTATAGTTATTCTGGGAGTATAGGTACACTCTTGTCATCTCTGAGGAAATTCATTTTGATGGGCCCATGTTGTGAATTAGATGTGAACGCGATGTTTCCCAAAATGTCTCTATTTCAACTTAATGTCATTTGAACCCATCCTCTCGTCTCCCTCAGGTAAGTCTAAGGGTGGTGCAGGCGTGGAGATGCAGCCCCTAAACAGTGACGATGGAGGAGAGGAGAAGAAGAAAGCCAACCTACCAAAGAAGGAAAAGTCTGTGCTCCAGGGGAAGTTGACCAAATTAGCGGTGCAGATCGGCAAAGCAGGTAAGACCATCACAAGGGAAGCCCTCTATTTCAACCAAGCAAAATTTGGAATTCTGAAAGTGCGTTTGATTTCCACAGCAGATTGTCTCAGTTTGTCATCATTAAAGATATTTTCCTCTTTCATTGTGTTCACTCCTATCCTTTCACCTGTCCAGGCCTGTTCATGTCGGGATTGACAGTAATCATCCTGATAACTCTGTTTATGGTGGACACCTTCTGGATCCAGGGCCTACCATGGGTCGCGGACTGCACACCCATCTACATACAGTTCTGTGTCAAGTTCTTCATCATAGGTGTAACTGTGCTAGTGGTGGCCGTGCCCGAAGGTCTCCCCTTGGCCGTCACCATCTCATTGGCCTACTCTGTCAAAGTAGGTATCACTACCATGTTAACACAGTATGTATAATTCAGACAGGAGTAATTAAGAAACCCATTGCCAGATCACAAATAATAGCCTCCTCTCTTCTTCAGAAAATGATGAAAGACAACAACCTGGTGAGGCACCTGGATGCCTGTGAAACCATGGGCAATGCCACAGCCATCTGCTCTGACAAAACGGGGACATTAACCATGAACAGGATGACCGTGGTCCAGGCTTATCTGGGAGACAGGCACTACAGGGTGGTTCCTGAGCCTGACCTCATCCCAGGCAAAGTCTTGGACCTGCTCATTATGGGCATCGGAGTCAACTGTGCTTACACTTCCAAGATCATGGTAAGTGAAAATATTTCACTCTGTTGAGATTTTCAACTCTGGCAAACAGAACACAAAAAGATCTGCAATAAAGCTATTTTCTTGGCAATCTTTTATTGACATCTGTTTAAATACATTGAGTGCCAGGTCAGGGATTTCAAGACAGAGCCAAATCCTCTTGAGATCTGGGTACTTAGACTTTCATTTCGATCATGCATTGATATCAATGGGAAATGTTTGTAAAGAATTTAATTTATGTTAGTTGATTTGAAGTTTGGAACTGACCTTAATGTGTAAATGGTTTGTCTCAGTCTCCTGAGAAGGAGGGCGGGCTGCCGCGCCAAGTGGGCAACAAGACTGAATGTGCCTTGCTGGGCTTTGCCTTGGATCTGAGACGGGACTATATGACCATCCGCAATGAGGTGCCAGAGGAGAAGCTCTTCAAGGTCTACACCTTCAACTCAGTCAGGAAGTCCATGAGCACGGTGCTAAAGAACGCAGATGGGAGCTACCGCATGTTCAGCAAAGGAGCATCAGAGATCCTCCTGAAGAAGTAGGCCGGGACTTTCTGTTTTTCCCTTTCGTGCAAATTAACTTGCTCAGTATTATTTGTCAGAAATATTAGAAACCTAATTGAAATATAAACTTAATATAAATATAAACCTAATATATACAGTATATAAATATAAACCTAATATATACAGTATATAAACCTAATATATACAGTATATAAACCTAATATATACAGTATATAAACCTAATAGAAATATAAACCTAATATATACAGTATATAAACCTAATAGAATTATAAACCTAATATATACAGTATATAAATATAAACCTAATATATAAGGTATATAAACTTAATATAAACCTAAAATAAATTCCCTCTTTATCACAACACAGGTGTTGTAAGATCATGACAGCCAATGGGGAGGCTAAGGTCTTTAAGTCCAGGGACAGAGATGATGTGGTGAAGAAGGTGATCGAGCCCATGGCCTCCGAGGGCCTCAGGACCATCTGCCTGGCCTACAGGGACTTCCCCCCTGCCGACGGCGAGCCCGACTGGGAAAACGAAACTGACATCCTCACCGGCCTCACCTGTTTGTGTGTGGTGGGCATCGAGGACCCCGTACGGCCAGAGGTAAAAGGGCCATTGGAGCCCAAACAAAATGTCCTTGTTGCAAAGGTCTAATTAATTGAAGAAGGTAAATGTTTGTGTTGCTATAACCCTCAACAGTGTACATGTATAATCACCCTAAAAAGGAAAGCAGGTGTTTGTGAGTGTGTCTCTGGGGTGTTGAATTATAAGCAAAACACACATTTCCATAATCTGAAGAGAAAAAATGGACAGTAAGGTATTCTTCTTCCACCTTAGGTCCCTGATGCCATTAAGAGGTGTCAGCGTGCTGGCATCACGGTGCGCATGGTCACAGGGGACAACATCAACACGGCTCGGGCCATTGCTAGCAAGTGTGGTATACTGCAGCCCGGAGATGACTTCCTCTGTATAGACGGCAAAGAGTTCAACCGACGAATTAGAAATGAACTGGGAGAGGTAATATTCCTCTCACAAAATAGAACTGTTTCTGTAAAAAAAAATGGGATGATAGAGTAACCCAAGGAATGTCTACTTCCAGATTGAGCAGGAGCGCATTGATAAGATTTGGCCTAAACTCCGTGTGCTTGCAAGATCCTCACCCACTGATAAACATACCTTAGTGAAAGGTATGTTTGTGTTTTTTTTTCTTCTATTCATCACTATGTTTGGAAAGTTACAGATACATTTTTAGGTCTCACATATTATTTAAAGGGATGATGCTTGCCTCTGTTCACAGGTATAATGGATAGTACTGTACAAGAACCAAGACAAGTTGTTGCTGTAACAGGAGATGGTACTAATGACGGCCCTGCCTTGAAGAAAGCTGATGTTGGATTTGCCATGGTATTATTATACTCCAAGATCTGGCACATGTTATGTCCCATCAATATTATATGAGTAGGTTCTCTCTCTCATTCAACAAGATGGATACTTTTGGTGCTGTGACTAATACGCTGTGACATGATGTTCCCACAGGGCATTGCAGGCACGGATGTGGCCAAAGAGGCCTCAGACATCATCCTGACAGATGACAACTTCAGCAGCATCGTCAAGGCGGTGATGTGGGGACGGAACGTCTACGATAGCATCTCAAAGTTTCTCCAGTTCCAGCTGACGGTTAATGTGGTGGCTGTCATTGTGGCCTTCACTGGAGCTTGCATCACACAGGTGAGACACTGTATTTCTGCCATGTCCATTCTTCCCATCTTGCCTTTCTGCTTGTAAAGTTGAGGCACAGACAGAGTCTAACTGCCTATAGGGAGTTTTTATTATCTACTCTACAAGTTACAACTGTCTTTGAAAAGTGGAGAGCTATACATAACTCAAACTACATCTCCCCTCAGGACTCTCCTCTCAAAGCTGTCCAGATGCTGTGGGTGAACCTGATCATGGACACCTTTGCCTCGCTGGCCCTGGCCACTGAGCCCCCAACTGAGTCTCTCCTGCTGAGGAAGCCGTACGGCCGCAACAAGCCCCTCATCTCTCGAACCATGATGAAGAACATCCTGGGCCACGCTGTCTACCAGCTCACCATCATCTTCACTCTGCTGTTCGCCGGTGAGTACCCCCTGGGGGTCAATTCAATTAGTCATGGACATTGACATTAAAGTTCTTGTATTTTTTTCCCCTCTTTCCCTCCAACTTTGTTCTTGATAAAGTTATGAAAGCAAATGTATTGTATTGAGAGGGGGTCAAATACTTATTTACCTCATTAAAATGCAAATCAATTTATAACATTTTAGATTTTTTTGTTATTATTCTGTCTCTCACTGTTCAAATAAACCTACCATTAAAATTATAGACTGATCATTTCTTTGTCAGTGGGCAAACGTACAAAATCATCTGGGGATCAAATACTTTTCCCTCTCACTGTATGTTTCCACCACAGGGGAGCAGATGTTCGACATTGACAGTGGGAGGTACGCGCCACTCCACGCCCCTCCCTCAGAACATTACACAATTGTCTTCAACACCTTCGTCATGATGCAACTCTTCAATGAGATCAACGCCCGCAAGATCCATGGCGAGCGCAACGTCTTTGACGGCATCTTCAAAAACATGATCTTCTGCTCCATTGTGTTCGGAACGTTCGTCATCCAGGTGAGCAGCATTCAGATCTATACAGGAAATTCACACAGGGGATTTCATATTTGGAAAGAAATAACATTGCTCTCCAATCACCCTGTGTTTTGTCATCCAGATTGTGATAGTGCAGTTTGGAGGGAAACCTTTCAGCTGTGTGTGCCTCACCATCGACCAATGGCTCTGGTGTGTCTTCTTGGGCTTTGGATGTCTACTGTGGGGCCAGGTGAGCTTATTGCTGGTTTCTAATGTCCTTCAAAGTCCCTGTGATCTACATGCCTGTTATTAAATGACAAAAAAAAGTTTTGTCACAAATTAGTTCAACATTTTGAGTTTGTGTCTCATTTCTAGGTGGTCACCACTGTCCCCACCAGCCGGCTAAAGTTCCTGAAGTCTGCAGGCCATGGCACGCAGCAGGAGGAGATCCCTGAGGAGGAGCTGGAGGAGATGGAGGACCTGGACGAGATCGACCACGCTGAGATGGAGATGAGGAGGGGACAGGTCCTCTGGTGCAGAGGTCTAGGCAGGATCCAGACTCAGGTATGTATGGTCAAATCACAATTACATCTCAGCTCATAATCATCCCTCAGCTTTACACCAAACCATAGCTACCATTGGCCAGGATACAAACTCAGTATTGTGCTTTATTACCTTTCAATGGGGTCTCAATACTCATATTTTGACTGTGTCTTTGTCCCCAAACTGTCCAGATCCGCGTAGTGAATGCCTTCCGAGACACTATGTCCCCGTACGAGGGTCTGGAGACCCCGGAGTCCCGCAACTCCATCCACAACTTCATGACAACCCCAGAGTTCAGGATAGAAGACTCAGAGCCACAGATCCCACTCATCGACGACACAGAGGGGGAGGACGATGCTCCCACCAAGCGCAACGCTGCACAGACTCTGCCCCCACACTCCAAGCTGGCCACCCTCCCGTCCTCGCCCAACCAGAACAATAATGCTGTGGACATGGTCATCCCCCTCCACAAGGAGAGCCCAAAGATTAGCGGGAATCCTGAGAGTGCTGTGCTTCCGGCGTGCCCTGGGAGCCCGCTGAACAGCCTGGAGACCTCCCTCTGAGCTGGACCGTAGTACCAGTAATGGCCCACTGACCTCAGCCCACTTAACAATAGCAAGACGTGGGGAGAGGAGGCTTCTAGAAGTTTTGGTTTGGACTGGAATTGAGGACATCAGATATTTCAGATTTTATGGTCTTGTATCGATGGAGGGGTGCATATTTGGAATGAAAGAATTATAGACTACGCTTAAAACAAGTAATTGAATGAACAGGGAGGCTGGGACGCATTGCTGTACATCAGCAATACTTCTAAAGAATTAATGCATTGGCTATGTATATTTTTACGATTTCATTCATGTTGTGAAAGCAGACCTGTTTACACATTTGTGAAACTTTGATTGTCTGTGAAAGACCTACGTAATAACATGTACAACGTGGGGCTGTGAAGTAAAAAAAATATATACTGTATTTTAGAAATTGCTGTTTTTTAGGAGAAAACAGGTTTCTATTGAAACTGAACTATTTTGCCTGCACGTTCTATTTGGTATGTATTTTGCTAGGTACATAGAAATATCTAGCAAAATAAGAAGAGGTGGTTTTATGGTCTATTAGGAGAGGTTAGAATAACTGGAAAACAACCACAAATATCCATGTACACAATTCCACACTGTAAATATTCACTCTGTTCCCAATCATTCCAAAACTACATTTCATGTTTACTGGAAAGTGGAGCTTCCATTTGTCACTAGTGCTATAAATCTAGACCACAGATGATAAGCACCGACTCCATGGAAAGGCTCATTATGAATCAAGGATACTATACATACTATACATACTGTACAATGTGTCTGTAGAGATAATTATGTGAAGTGAGTGTATTGTTGGTTTTAAGTCATTTTTTTACCATTTTAAATCAGGAGTAGGTTGTTGCCTGATCAAAAACCACGTATTTCAAAGACGTTTAATGTGCTGAATGGTTTTGATGACCTGGGTTGTATTTCACAAATAGGATCAAAGGGTTTGCCCAGCTAACTGATATAACTTGATTCTCTACATCATTAACATGTACAGTTAGTTGATAAAGTAATACTTACCCATTGATGTCCCTTTCCATTTGACCTCTCCCGTGAACTGACCTGGGAGATTTGGGTTGTTATTATTTAAAGTTGACTACCATATTGATTCTGCTTTTTGAAATACCCTCCGGGTATAGACTCTCGGCACAGAGTACTTTATTGCATATAACCTCCTTCAGAGAGACTTAATATTTTGTAAAATATAGCCTAGCTTTGTATCTTCTTCAAGAAAACTAAGTCGTTTTCATCCCTCACAAAAGTCAGGGTATCATCATTTTGGAGGCAGAATTGAAAAGGATTCAAAACAGAGGTTTTTTTTTTTTGGGGGGGGGGGATTCTGGAATCCAGGGGCCATATCCATAAGCCATCTCAGAGTAGGAGTGCTGATCTAGGATCTGTCCTTTTAATCTGGTTCATTATGATCTAAAAGATTGAACTGATCCTAGATCAGCACTTCTACTCTATGATACTTTGTGGATACGGACATATTTATTTGGGATTTCTTCCCTGTATTGCAATTTCAAACTTCCTATTAAGAAGAAAGAAGGTATAAATCCCAATCCAATGGAAGTACTGTAGATGGTAAAAAATGAAGAAAGATTCCACAAGCAACTTTTGTTTGTTTCTCTGTAGTTTCATTCAACATTGGGAATGACTGTTTATCCACCTCTATAAGGATTTTTTTTATCTCAATATTTGGTAATAAAGTACTTTGTGTCTGTTTATTTTAAGCAATGGCTGTTGTGGTCGATATTCATTTTCGAAACTTGTTGAGTAATGTGTATGGTTTTGAAAATAAAATGAATATTTAGCTTACCTAAATGGTTTTGAATCTGTCCTCTATATTTTAAAAACTTTTTCTCAACATTCAGTCATTATTGCAACACTCAGTTAATTTAAAAAGGCTATTGAATTTGGCCATCAGTGTCTCTGAAAAAATCCACACCACACCATATAGGCCAACCGGTATCTGGTTCTCCCTGTTCGCAATGCTAGTATTATAATAGTCTATTATTGAAAAACCAATACCTGTCATACCTGAGTTTAAGTGATTTCTTAACAGAAAATGACTGAAGTAAAAACGAAAAATCCCTCCTTAAAGGAGCTACATGTAGAATTTGGGGATTGTAATTTCAGAAAATGTGCATAATATATCTGCAGTAATAGTGGAATGCTAGTGTTTCACAATCTTTTTTCACTAAACAAACATTTTGGCCAATACAAAATCGCATTCTAAAATGCAGACTTTCTGACAAAAAAAGCCAGACCGAAGAGGGAAAACCACCCTCCCTCTCTTATATTGGCATCACTAAAAAGTGTGGCCATCTCCTCGAGCACAACGAAAAATGGTAGACTGGCTGATACAAGCGTCAATGTAGAAATCGCTCTGTCATTTCCTGGTTGCTGAAATTCTACACTCTTCAATTTCAGTTTATGTGATGCAAAAATGCATCACATAAATTCCACCAGGAATTATAAATGTATCGGAGTAAAAAGTACATACATTTTTTAGGAAATGTAACGTTAGCTAGGAATGTAGCTAGTTGAGTAAAAATAAAAGTAAAAAATATAAATAGTCAAGTAAGAACAGATACCCCTGCAAAAAAAAGTATTTGTAGGCTACTTACTTTATATTTATGTTTTCGCCCAGTCAAAATAAAGGTTAAATAAAAATGTAAAGGCAAAATGACTACAATTCCCAGTAGCGCTCTGGTGTCGCTTATGCCAGACGTTTCAACCAATGTCGAGGTAGCCTGCATGTCACATGGACTTGTTTGTTCACGAAATTTGAAATATCTCTTACTCTCGGACCAAATACATGTTTTTGAAACAGATGTTGAACTGCATGACATCGATTTAGCAGAATATAACTAGCAAACGTATTTACTAACATAAGACGGTAGGTGCTGTTTGGATGTATTGGAAATACGAAATTCGTCATAACGACCTACGTAGCTAGCCAGATGCATTTTATTGTATGTCGTGCCAGCTAACGCGTTAGCTAGATTACTGCTAACTAGATACTTTTTTAAAACGGCTACAAATACATTACCAACTAAAATAAGGATTGGGCTAAAGTTAGCTAGCTAACCAACAATGTAAATGAATTCTGATATGTTAGCTAGTTATGTTCATAATACATGCTAGTCAGTCAAAACTAGCTAGTTAATGTTAACGTAGATTTATTAGATATAACGTTAGCTTTTAGCTAGCTTCTCTATCACTGTTTTTCATACGTTTTCAATTACTCTTTTCCCTATGAAGGACGACTAACGTTAACCTACTACGACATCTGCACTCTGGGCCCTAGCGACCTGTCCTAGACCCGTGAGGAGTATGGATTCCCATGCCAACAGTGGTAACTCCGCTTTCTTATCCTTATTTCTTGTTAACTATAATTTATTCCATTGCTATTCACATTGTCAACTGTTTAACCTTAATGTCCATGAGCCAGACCCCCAAGTTTGGGCCGTCGAGTTCACAAAGTCGCATATGATTGTGACATAACTAGGTTAGTTAGACCTTCAAGAAAATCACTGAGAGAACGTCACCCCAAGTGAGCCGACCAACCCCCATGGCTCATGTACTATTAGTAGCGAGACAAACACTGTTCTTCCTATCAAAGGATTTTATTTTGTTGGTGCATTGTTTGTTTAAATGTCCTTGTTCCTTTCCCACAAGAATTCTTCTCATTGGCTGAAGAGAAGTTTGATTTTGACGTTTCACTCTCACCTGCCAGGTTGGTGTCATAGATATCTTTGATTTCCATTTCTTTGGTTTGTATGCATTTCTCTCTTGAATGCGTTGCCACTGAACTCACAATCTGTCTTTGTATTTGATACTACCATTGTCTATACATTTTACTCAGGACATGTTACATCACTTACATATGAAAAATAACATTGTAAAATCATTCCCCCTTGTTTAAAGCTCAAGAGGAGATGAAGACGATGACGAGGTTTTTGTTGGTCCGGTCTGTCACAAGGAGAGGTGTATCTCCGTCGGTCTGGAGACTATTGTCAAGGAAAACGTCAGCAGTTTTCCTTCAGTGGGTGAGGGGCCCAGCTGGAGTCCTTTGGCTGTGGACAAGTTTGAGGAAATCTGCAAGGAAGCCAACCTACTAGCCAGTCAACTAGTTGTCAACCAGCAGCACCCTGATGTAGGGGTAACCAACGGTACACTCACATTAAGTAAAGAAGAACCGAAAGAAGACTTTGTGCAGGATGCTGGGGCCAAACTGGGCATGTTCAGAAAGCCAGTTGATGCTGTCCTAAGCCCTATCAAAAGGGAGACCTTCTGTGTGCAGGACAGTCCATTGAAGCAGCTCCCTCCTGCTATTCAGCAGCGGTTGTTAAGGGATGGTGGGGTTTCTAACTCCACTAAGAGCCGTGTTGGCACTTCCAGCCCTGTAAGAGCAGGGACTACGACTCGGACCAAGATGGTGCTCCGAGGAAGGGTAGGGCTGGCCTCCAACACCGGGGTGCTCCCTAGCAAACAACAACCAGCAGCCCGAGGAGCGACCACGACGACAGCCCTGCAGACAGCCAAGACCAGACCGGAGCCTGCTGAGAAGACCACCATGCTGGCTCCTCCAAGCAAAGTATGGGCTCTTAGAAGATATCTAGCCACATAGACTATACAGAATGATCGAGGCTAAGGTCAAATCAGTACTGTAGAAAGTTTTCTCAACTCATGTAGTCTGTTTCTTTCAGGGTAACTTGGGGCTGAGGCGTAGCCCAGGTAGTCGTAACTCCAGCAGAGCAGCCTCCTGCGAGGACCTTCTCTCTGACACGGCCAGCATAGCCTCCGACATCAGCGACACCTCCCTCAACTCCAGTCTGCAGGGGAAGAGGACCCTCGTACCCCCTAGCAAGGTAACCCAGAGGAATTTGCTGATATCATCAGACACTGACATTTTAAACAGAATTCTTCATTCATATATATATATATATATATATATATTAGGAGACTTCAAATCAGGTGGTAAAATATGTGAATACCCTCTGATAAAATGGCAGGTGTTGAAACATGAATGTCCTTGTCCTATTCAGAGTGGGATGCGGGCTCCGTCAGCGGTCAAAGCCCCCCCTCAGGCCAGGAGAGTGACTGACCAGAGGAGAAACACGTCTTCCTCCTCTTCCTCAGTCTCCAGCTTCAACTCCAGTCTGTCTGTGTCACCCACAGGGAAAGGTGAGGCCCTGTGTAGAGCTTCACGGTGTAATTTCAAGGTGCTGTAGCCTAGTGGTTAGAGCGTTGGACTAGTAACCGGAAGGTTGTGAGTTCAAACCCCCGAGCTGACAAGGTACAAATCTGTCGTTCTGCCCCTGAACAGGCAGTTAACCCACTGTTCCCAGGCCGTCATTGAAAATAAGAATTTGTTCTTAACTGACTTGCCTGGTTAAATAAAGGTAAAATAAAAAAATAAAATAAACAGTTCAACCATTTCAAAGATGTGAAGTGTATGGAAAGTGCAATGCAAATATCTGACCTGTCTCTGATTTTAGGTAAACTCAGCACGTCCCTCAACTCCAGCATCAGTGGCCCTAATGGCCGCCTGCCCGCTGGCAAGAGCCGACTCACCAATCCTGTTGTGAGTGCCACCAAGACCTGCAGGTCTACCCTCATCAGCCGAGCTCCGGGGCTGCCCTCTTCCACCACAGTAGCACGCCGTGTCATCTCAGACCCGGGAAGGAAGCTCTCTGAGCAAGACCGATTTAAAATGGTTCAGTCCACCCCTTTGAAGAGAGTTGAACCGGTGGCCACAGCCACCCCCTTGCACCAGACCCCAGCAAAGATGAACATGGAGAGAATGTCCTCTGTGCCCAACATCCCCACCTCATCTTCAGCGAAGACTAAGGACATCGTCAAGGGCAACCCCAAACTCAAGGCGTTCATTGCTCCAACCCCTACTAGTCAGTTCAAGAGGAGGTTGGAAGGTGAGGACTGGTCAACTGTTGGCTACCTTTGAGCAGCTACTACTGATCACTGGCTTGTCTTACTTCATGTTTCTGAATGGAAAGGCTCATAATTGTTTGCAAAAATGTTAACATATTTATTTGTCTTCCCTACAAAGCTGTTTCATCCCCTGATGCCCTTCTCATGAAGCCAAAGAGATTGATGTCTGCTTGCAGTGTGGAAAGGTACTGTAACTAGGATTTAAATTATTATTTTTTATTCCTAAGTGTCTGGAGTCGGAAATTGTACACCATTGACGATTATTAGAATACTGAAGATGTCCTAGTCCATTAGCATTGAATATGCCTTCCCACCCCTTCTATCCATCAGTCTCCCCCACAAACGACCAGTTCCAGAGCTGTTCCAGACGCCCCCTGCTGGGGGGAACAAGGCAGTGCAACCCAAGATGAGACACCCCTCTGCCCTTCCCACCCCTGTGAACCGGAGGATCTCTGGTATCCCCTTGCTCACCCCGAATAGCATTTCACGGCCAGGCAGGCCTTCCCTGAGCATGGCCATCCGGCCAGCCTCTATCCAGAGGGCCATCTACTGGAGGTGAGAAAGCAGCTGCCACACTAGGACCACCACACTGGACTCTGTCTAAAAGGGCCAAGATAATAGTCTTGCCATAAGTGACAATGGATCAGTGTTAGGGTAAGGTGTTGTGATGTAATAAAAATAGGCTAGTTGGTGATAACATTATTTTTTTTTTCAGTCCCGCCCAGGTGAAAGGGAGCTACCAAGAGGAGGTGGCTGCAGCACCAGAAGAGGAGACCGTCCAGCCATTTTCCCTGGAGGACGAGCCAGAGGTGCAGCCCCCCACCCCTGCTACGGTCCCCCATCCAGAGGAGCAGGGGGTATGTCAGGATGACCCAGAACCAGGAGTGGACCAGGTGCCTCCTCCGACTAACAAGGAAAACAACCACCCTGAGCCGAATGAAGAATCCAAGGAGCTCGAGAACACTGAAAATCTGCTAGAGCAGCCTCAATGCAATTGGATGAAGACCCAGGATGTTAATGAGGTAATGTCTTGATATGTTGATATGTTGTCTTGTTTCAGCTTGCATACGTTATTTGTCTTTGGTTGAATGACGTTTGTATGTTCTGGGTTGTGTCTTGTCCAATAGGTTTTGCTGGTAGATGCCCCGGCACCTGTGTTGAGGCCTTATGAGAAACTCCTAATTGACCTCTCCAGCACTCCTGTCCTGATCAGAACAGCCTCTGTGAAGCCCTCTGGTGGTCAGGTGAGAGAATGTACTCCATACATTATGATGACTGACTCAAATTATTTAAAAAATCCTATTGAGAAAGGCAGTGCCATGATAGCCAGTTGACTCATCACATATGTTGTCAGGATTCATGACCACACTGATTTCTGGTAATTGTATGTGTATTTTTTTCCCACCTACAGCTGATTGACCTGAGCTCGCCCCTGATCAAATGGAGTCCAGAAGACAAGGACCATGCCTTAAATGAAGCACCCCTGATCAACTTATCCTTTTGATTAATAATATCGCAATAGAGCATTCCAGCATTTCCTCTACATGTATATTGATTCCAATAGCCTTCCTGCTGACACTTGTGCTTGTGCCTGTACCACACACAAATGACATTTATAATGAGAACTAGCTGCTGATGATCAAGGGTTTAAGAAAAGATTGTTTTAAGTCGAGACTGTTAGTATACATACTATGTAAGTCACCAATCTGATTTATTTTTAAGAATGGTACTGTACCTTTTTATTTTTGTTTGTTACCGTCTTGCAGCTCTGTGTGATTCTTTTAAAAGCTCTAATAAATGTTCTTCATTTAACTTATTGTGATGCGGAGTCTTGCATGTAAATGAATGCAGGTCTGGTATTAGGGCCAGAGAGCTGACCTGTGCTCATTGCCTCGGTCTACTCCACCATTGGCTGGGCACCCAGAAGTTTGACTTTGACTGAAGGAACAGCTCCTGCCCACAGACAGATGTTGTTGTGCTCTCATAAATAAGATATCATCCACTATATATACAAAAGTATGTGGACACCCCTTCAAATGAGTAGATTTGGCTAATTCAGCCACACCCTTGCTGACAGGTGTATAAAATTGAGAACACAGCCATGTAATCTCCATAAATGAACATTGGAAGTAGAATGACCTTACTGAATAGCTCAGTGACTTAACGTGGCACCGTCATAGGATGCCACCTTTCCAACAAGTCAGTTTGTCAAATTTCTGCCATGCTAGAGCTGCCCCGATCAACTGTAAAGGCTGTTTTTGTGAAATGGAAACGTCTAGGATCAACAGCTACCGCAGAGTGCTGTAGTGCGTAAAAATCGTCTGGCTCGGTTGCAACACTCACTACCGAGTTCCAAACTGCCTTTGGAAGCAATGTCAGCACAAGAACTGTTCGTCAGGAGCTTCATGAAAGAGGTTTCCTTGGCCGAGCAGCTGCACACAAGACTAAGATCACCACGCGTCATGCCAAGCATTGGCTGGAGTGGTGTAAAGCTCTCCTCTATTGGACTCCAGCAGTGTAAACAGGTTCGCTGGAGTGATGAATCACAATTCGCTATCTGGCAGTCCAACTGACAAATCTGGGTTTGGCGGATGCCAGGAGAAGACCACCTGCCCAAATGTATAATGTCAACTGTAAAGTTTAGTGGAGATGGAATAATGGTCTGGGGCTGTTTTTCATGGTTCGGTCTCGGCCCCTTAGTTCCAGGGAAGGGAAATCTTAACACTACAGCATACAATGACGCTCTAGATTATTCTGTGCTTTCAGAAGGTAGGCCAGTTGAGAACAAGTTCTCATTTACAACTGTGACCTGGCCAAGATACGTGATACAAGATATGTGCTTCTACACCTGCATTGCTTGCAGTTTGGGGTTTTAGGCTGGGTTTCTGTACAGCACTTTGAGATATCAGCTGATGTACGAAGGGCTATATAAATAAATTTGATTTGATATAGCGAAGCAGTGTGACAAAAACAACACAGAGTTACACATGGGATAAACAAACGTACAGTCAATAACACAATAGAAAATGTGTATACAATGTGTGCAAATAAAGTTAGGAGGTATGGCAATAAATAGGTAACAAAGTAACTACAATTTATCAATTAACACTGGAGTGCAAGATGTGCAGATCAGGATGTACAAGTACAAATACTGGTGTGCAAAAGAGCTGAAAATAAATAATATATATGGGGATGTGGTAGGTAGTTGGTTGAGCTATTTACAGATGGGCTGTGTACAGCTGCAGTGATGGGTAAGCTGCTCTGACTGCCGATGCTTGAAGTTAGTGATGGAGATATAAGTCTTCAACTTCATTGATTTTTGAAATTCGTTCCAGTCATTGGCAGCAGAGAACTGGAAGGAAAGGCGGCCAAAGGAGCTGTTGGCTTTGGGGATGACCAGTGAAATATACCTGCTGGAGCGTGTGCTACTGGTGGGTGTTGCTATGGTGACCAGTGAGCTAAGGCAGATCTTTACCTAGCAAAGACTTATAGATGCCCTGGAGCCAGTGGGTTTGGCGACTAATATGTAGCGAGGACCAGCCAACGAGAGCATACAGGTCGCAATGGTGCAGTGTATAGGGCTTTGGTGACAAAATGGATGGCACTGTGATAGACTGCATCCCATTTGCTGTGTAGAGTGTTGGAGGATATTTTGTAAATGTCATCCCCAAAGTCAAGGATTGGCAGGATAAGCAGTTTTACGAGGGTATGTTTGGCTGCATGAGTGAAGGAGGCTTTGTTGCAAAATAGGAAGCCAATTTTAGATTTTATTTTGGATTGGAGATGCTTAATATGAGTCTGGAAGGAGATTTTACAGTCTAGCCGAACACCTAGGTATTTATAGTTGTCCACATATTCTAAGTCAGAACCGTCCAGAGTAGTGATGCTACTTTGTGGCAATAGTTTGGGGAAGGCCCTTTTTTTTCAGCATGATAATGCCCCCATGCACAAAGTGAGGTCCATACAGAAATGGTTTGTCGAGATCGGTGTAGAAGAGCTGGACTGGCCTGCATAGAGTCAGACCTCACTCAACCCCATCAAACACCTTTGGGATGAATTGGAACGCAGACTGCGAGCCGGGCCTAATCACCCAACACCAGTGTCCGACCTCACTAATTATTTTGTGGCTGAATGGAAGCAAGTCCCTGCAGCAATGATCCAACATCCACATTCAGTACTTTTGGTTATGTAGTGTACTTGGTATAGGTGTCAAATGTGAGATAATATGCTGATGTTTTGTATCCTTGGACATTTAGTAGAGCATCTTATGATGTAAGGATGTTCTACCTGTCTGTACCAAGAAATATAAAATTCTGATGCATTTTAGAAATGCCAAACATTTGATATATAAAATTAAATCATTTGTAGTGGAGAGAGAATTTAGGCAAGTCTGGGTATCAGTCTCTGTAACATTCCACTCCTTGTACTCTGTGTCATGCGCCAAAGACATGGGCAAATGACACAGAGTACAAGGAGTGGAATGTAATATCTAAACTATGACTGGCAACCAGGCTAACTTTAGGCCACATGATAGTAGATTCTTCCTATAGCAGGATTCCCCAACCAGGCTCTTTAGGCCACATGATAGTAGATTCTTCCTATAGCAGGATTCCCCAACCAGGCTAACTTTAGGCCACATGATAGTAGATTCTTCCTATAGCAGGATTCCCCAACCAGGCTCTTTAGGCCACATGATAGTAGATTCTTCCTATAGCAGGATTCCCCAACCTGGCTAACTTTAGGCCACATGATAGTAGATTCTTCCTATAGCAGGATTCCCCAACCTGGCTAACTTTAGGCCACATGATAGTAGATTCTTCCTATAGCAGGATTCCCCAACCAGGCTAACTTTAGGCCACATGATAGTAGATTCTTCCTATAGCAGGATTCCCCAACCAGGCTAACTTTAGGCCACATGATAGTAGATTCTTCCTATAGCAGGATTCCCCAACTGGCGGCCTGCGGGTGGTTTTATTTGGCCCTCCAAGTTTTCTGACCAATGAATTAAAAAATAAATAATTGTTGGACAGAAAATACTGTAAAAACACCAGGAAATCAGCGCCAAGTTATTTTAATTTAGGAAATCTGTTCCCAAGTATTCCCACGCATAACTTGTGATTGTATACAAATGCAAGCAAGGTTTGAAATGAATATGTTTTAGTCAAATAGTAGATCTGTTTGGGCTTCAGCCCCCAACCATCCTCTCAAGAAAAAATTCGCAGCCGAATCTAGATGATCCCTGGCCTATAGGAAAGTATGTCCACTAGGTGACATCATTTAATCAATCTTCAATTGTCTGCGAATTTCTTTATGATTTTTTAAATACGTTATACAATGAGGACAGTTTTAAAATGTAAATGTAATTTTGCAAACCTAAGTCTGAGACGTCGCAGAAAAACTATATACCTGTACAAATAGGAGGTTTTTAGAGATCATTACCCACTTCACGTCATGGTACATTGTGATCGGCTGCTGAGATTTGGGAATCAGCGTTTGACTGACAAACAGTGCGGCGTTTACACAAGTAGTCCAATTCTGATCTTTATTCCAGTAAATTATATTTTAACCAACCACATCAGATCTTTTTAATCAAAGATCTGTTTCAGAGCAGATCTGTCAAAATACCAATTATTGAACAAAAATATAATTTGGTTGCCTGTGTAAACGCAGCCTAGAGTTGGGGAGCAGGGTAGCTTTCATATCTGGGGCGGTGAGAGAGTGCACAGATGATCGATATACATGCAGACAAAATACATGTCTCTCTGCCCTAACAATGGGAGTGGTTGTCAAAATGGCAATGTGGGCGGTCTGGCTCCCGCCTATACTTTCTTTGGATTGGTGGATAGATCTCACTATTGTAATCTAGTTTTGTATATTCATTGTCGGTTGTTGAAGTCAACCGCCGGAATTCAACGGAGATGCTATGCTACTAGCCTCAACACATGAATATGCATAGCCATCTCGAGACAACTCCGATATAGTGTTTTTTTTTTGTCAAAGTTGGCGGGGTGTAACGTGTCCAACTTATATAACACTAGTAACAACTTAAGCGTTATGAAACGTATATTTGATCAAATAAAACTCACATAGCAAATAAGCCATACATTTTGTGTTTACCAAATTCGACACCCATTAACTGCCATACAGAAACTTGGTTGGAGGGCAAACACCGAGAAAAAACACCTGCTGGAGGGGGACCGATTTTCCGCTGAGTTGGACCTCTCTTGTTCTCTGGAGAGTGAGACCTGTTCGAACGATTTAATGGACGCGCCATGCTCTGCTCCGATCCTCGCAACATTCTAACTAATCATGGAACGGGATTGGACGGCGAGGACCCGGGAAAAACTTGTTCAGTGGATTTTATAGATGTTCTTGACAGATTCGGTGGATGCCATGCGTTTTAAACCATGGCATTACAAATGCTTTGGCCGTGGATATGTTTTCTATCACACTTTCCAGTAATTGCATGTTTTGATGTACACGTTTCGGATACTCTACAGCCTGGAGTAGTGCTCGGAAATGTATCTCTTGGACGGGGTTGGATCTATCAAATAGACAGGACTTTAACTCCTAAATACGCGAGACACATTTTCAATATTGAGAGACAACACGGAATTGTATATTTCTCAGGAAAAGTTCATTGTGCGCTGTTGAGGAAGAACCCTGCGCCGCTTTACATTCAGATCAAATCAAGTACCTCGGATAACTTTATTTTAATTCACTTCAATACTTTTGTGCACGGACAGAATTGTTTCATTAAATATAGGAGAAAGGCAAACGAAGGTAAGCCCAAGATTTACATGAACATTCTCTCAACAGTAGAGACATATCCATGCGTCTCAAATAGGATTTTGCTTTTGAACATTTATGAACATTTACCACTTTTTACTCGAAAACCTCACTCTTACCTTTCGTTATGTAAGGGAGGGGACTGGAAAGTAGTTTTTGATAACGGGAGTGTTTTGCCAAACTGTCTGCAACCCAATGAGCGAAACGAGTTGGATTTATTCTGCAGGGTGCAACATCTTTGGAATTACACCACTGTTCGTGTGAAACTGCGAATTAATTCTCTTCATAGTCATGCCATGTTTACAGACGGGGGTTTGGGTAGACTGGGTTCATGGACTAAACGTAAAAAAAGAAATGTGAATACCGCTCCCCAGTTTCAACTGCCCAACTATCAGGTGTCTGTCCCGGAGAATGAACCGGCGGGAACTCGCGTAATTACGCTCAAAGCACTGGATACCGACGATGATGATGATGGTGAAGTAGAATATGATATTGAAGCTCTGTTCGATAGCAGATCCAATGATTATTTCAAAATCAATTTGCAGACCGGCAGCATTACAACATTGCAGCCTTTGGATAGGGAGGTCAAGGACACACATATCTTCAAAGTTATTGCTACAGACAATGGCACCCCTAAGAGGTCGGCCACTGCTTACCTCACTGTCACTATAAGTGACACTAATGATCATGGGCCTGTGTTTGAGCAGACAGAGTACAGGGTCAGCATTAGGGAAAATGTGGAGATAGGTTTTGAAGTGTTGACTATAAGGGCCACAGATGGGGATGCCCCATCAAATGCCAACATGATCTATAAGATTGTGAATGAGGGGGAAGATAATGCTGGTTTTGAAATCGATCCTAGAAATGGACTAGTCAAGATTAGGGTTCGGCCTGACAGAGAAACCTTGACCCAGTATCAACTGATGGTGGAGGCCAATGACCAGGGTAAAGACCCAGGCCCCCGCAGTGCCACGGCTACAGTGTATATCTCTGTGGAGGATGAGAATGATAACTACCCCCAGTTCAGTGAGAATAGGTATGTAGTCCAGGTGCTTGAGAGCGTGACAGTGAACACCAAAGTGGCCCAGGTGAAGGCCACAGATAAAGATGAGGGCAACAATGCAAAAGTCCACTACAGCATCATTAGTGGCAACGTGAAGGGCCAGTTCTACATCCATTCCCCTACAGGTGTCATTGACATAATCAACCCTCTAGATTATGAGATCATCAGGGAATATAATTTGAGAATAAAGGCACAGGATGGGGGAAGACCACCTCTGATTAATGGCACAGGGATAGTTGTAGTGCAAGTTGTGGATGTCAACGATAATGCCCCTATGTTTGTTAGCACACCCTTTCAAGCCACAGTATTGGAAAATGTGGCAGTTGGTTGTTCTGTGATCCATATTCAGGCTATTGATGCAGACTCCGGTGACAACTCTCATTTGCAGTACAGATTAACAGCTATGGCTCCAGGCTTCCCCTTCATCATCAACAACAGCACAGGGTGGATTACAGTTAGTGTAGAACTGGACAGGGAGACCACCGACTTTTACACGTTTGGCGTTGAAGCAGTTGATCATGGGGTCCCTGTCATGTCTTCCTCGGCCAGCGTCAGTGTGACGGTGCTCGACGTGAACGACAACGTTCCCACTTTCACTCAGAGGTTGTATAGCCTGAAGATGAATGAGGATGCTTTGGTAGGTACGAGCGTGCTAGCACTCTCTGCCATAGATCGGGACGCCAACAGTGTGGTAACATACCAGATTTCCAGTGGCAACACGCGGAACAGGTTCACCATCACCAGTCAGACTGCAGGGGCAGTCATCACCTTAGCTATGCCACTGGACTACAAACAGGAGCACCAGTATGTCCTGGCGGTGACCGCCTCGGATGGCACGCGTTACGACACAGCACAGGTCTTTATCAACGTCACTGATGCCAACACCCACCAGCCCGTGTTCCAAATCGCCAACTACCAGGTGACGATCGGCGAGGACCGGCCTGTGGGCTCCACCGTGGTGGTGATCAGTGCCACGGACGAGGACACTGGGGAGAACGCACGCATCAGCTATGTTATGGAGGACAACGTGCCACAGTTCAAGATCAACCCTGACACAGGTGCCATAACCACACAGATAGAAATCGACTATGAGGATCAGGCCTCCTACACGCTAGCTGTCATTGCCCGCGACAATGGCATCCCCCAGAAATCTGACACCACATATGTGGAGATCATTGTTCTGGATGCTAATGATAATGCACCACAGTTCCTCAGAGACATATACCAGGGGACAGTGTTTGAGGATGCACCCGTGTATACCAGCATCATCCAGATTTCTGCATCTGACAGGGACTCAGGGTCCAATGGGAGACTTAGTTACACTTTCCAGGGTGGGGATGATGGAGAGGGTGACTTCTTCATTGAGCCGTACTCTGGCATTATTAGAACAGCCAGGAAACTTGACAGGGAGAATGTGCCTGTGTACAATCTGAAGGCCTTTGCTGTGGATAAGGGGTTTCCGCCGCTTAAGGCATCCATGGACGTCCAAGTGTCCGTCCTGGACATCAACGACAATGCTCCTGTGTTTGAAAAGGACGAACTGTACGTCTATGTGGTGGAGAACAGTCCTGTGGGTTCCATTGTAGCCCGCATCACTGCTACAGATCCTGACAAGGGAAGCAATGCGCAAATCCTGTTCCAAATTGTGGAAGGAAACGTCCCAGAGGTCTTCCAACTAGATATCTTCAACGGGGATCTTATCGCTCTCACTGATTTAGACTACGAGTCCCAGATAGAGTACACCATCATTGTCCAGGCGACCTCTGCACCGTTAGTCAGCCGTGCCATTGTGCACATCCGCCTGCTGGACGTCAACGATAATGACCCTGTCCTACACGACTTTGAGATCATCTTTAACAACTACGTCACCAACAGGTCCAACAGCTTTCCGGCTGGGGTGATCGGGAAGGTTCCTGCCCAGGACCCGGATGTGTCAGATAACCTCCAGTACAATTTTGTGGAGGGCAACGAGCTGAGTCTACTAATCCTGAACAAGGACAATGGGGACATGAGGCTGAGCAGAGACCTGGACAACAACCGGCCCCTTGAGGCCACCATGAAGATATCAGTCACAGGTAATTAAACTGTGTTCTTTTAAATGCAATAGCTCTCCATATGCTTGGCAGATATTTTCTATTTTGTCTGCCCCTTCCAAATCCTCTCTTCATTCTGCCATGTTGTTTAATTTTCTTGCTCTTGTCTTGCAATGTGACCTCTACTAATTCTGCTAGTTGTAAATCTGTTTTATCGCTGGTACTTGTCTACTTTGAAAGGGAGTCTGTCGCAGGTCTACTATGGTAAGATTGGTTCTTGTGCCTAAATCACCACATTACTCATTACAGGCTGGTTATCTGCTAAAAGTACAGGCTGGTTATCTGCTAAAAGATCCACAAAATGTTGTCCATTGGTATTGTTGCCATGACAACTACACAGTTTGTTCCCTTTGAGGTTCCTGAGGGGTTCTTTGTCTGGGGTCCTTTGTTCATGCCATGAAATGCTACACTTTTACAGTACACTACAGGCTACTAGTTGCAGTGAAAGTACGGTAAACAACAAGTTACTGAATTTTGTTTTTTGTGCCAACCGTCAGTGGAAGTGTTGCACCGGTTTAAGTGGTTGATGGATGCAGTCTATCACAGTGCCATCCATTTTGTTACCAAAGCCCCTTATAACACCCACCACTGCGACTTGTATGTTCTAGTCGGCTGGCCCTCGCTACATATTCGTCGCCAGACCCACTGGCTCCAGGTCATCTATAAGTTGATGCTAGGTAAAGCACCGCCTTATCTCAAATCACTGGTCAAAATAACAACACCCACCCATAGCACGCACTCTTGCAGGTATATTTCACTGGCCATCCCCAAAGCCAACACGTCCTTTGGCCGCCTTTCCTTTCAGTTCTCTGCTGCCAATAGTCATAGTCCATCTGTAAATAGCCCACCCAATCTACCTACCTCATCCCCATATTGTTTTTATTTACTTTTCTGCTCTTTTGCACACCAGTATTTCTACTTGCACATCTGTTCATCTATCACTCCAGTATTAATTTGGTAAATTGTAACTACTTCGCTACTATGGCCTATTTATTGTCTTACCTCCTCACGCCATTTGCACACACTGCATATAGACTTTATTTTTTTTCTATTGTGTTATTGACTGTACTCTTGTTTATTCCATGTGTAACTCTGTTGTTTGTGTCACACTGCTTTGCTTTATCTTGGCCAGGTCGCAGTTGTAGATGAGAACTTGTTCTCAACTAGCTTACCTGGTTAAATAAAGGTGAAATAAAAATAAAATAAAATGTTGTCAACGGTTGAGCATATTATCAGTTCTGCAATCTTTGCAAGGGCATGTGATAATAAAGAGTTGGAATATTAACAGGTTACTGTGCATTTCACAGTAATTTAATGACAGTTAGTTTTCTGGAAGATGCTGTGAATATTGTGTTCCCTAACTGGCAACTAGCTGTCAGTAAGTTATTGTAAAATTCTCAGTAACTCAATTGCTAGTAACTTACTTGCAACTAGTTTACTGTACTTTCCCTTAACTATACTGATTACAAGATAGCTTAACTAAGTATTATTTGTGGTGAGCACACTTGGGTCTCAACCTCTTGGTTGACAGCAAACTGACCTTCCTACCACACCATCAGGTCAGTGAGTGTGACAGAGACCAGCACCAGTAAGTTACTGTGAATTTTACAATAACTACTTGCAGCAAGCTGACAGTAAGTTATTCAAAAATACTTCCTGGTGACCAACTGCAGTTAAGTTACTGGAAAAAACACAGTAACCTTTTAACAGTGCAGCTCTTGATTGTCACAAGCTCTTACAACGATGATAGAACTGGAAGTGGACAAATTATGTGCTCAACCTCCATCAACACAATGATAAAACCACTTAAAACCTCTCTGCCAGGGAAAATACAGAGTGCCAAATTCAAATAAATTACTATAAAAATCAAACTTTCATTAAATCACACATGCAAGAAAGCTAAAGCTAAGTTAAAGCTACACTTAAAGCTACACAAAGGCTTTTTGGCGAAAGCAAAAGATGCTATTATCTGACGATAGCACCTCAGTAAACAAAGAGAGAGAAGCATATTTCAACCCTGCAGGTGCGACACAAAACGCAGAAATAAAAATATAATTCATGCCTTACCTTTGACAAGCTTCTTTTGTTGGCACTCCAATATGTCCCATAAACATCACAAATGGTTCTTTTGTTCGATTAATTCCGTCGATATATATCCAAAATGTCCATTTATTTGGTGCGTTTGATCCAGAAAAACACCAGTTTCAACTTGCGCAGCGTGACTATAAAATATCGCAAAGTTACCTGTAAACTTTGCCAAAACATTTCAAACTACTTTTGTAATAGAACTTTAGGTATTTTTTTACGTAAATAATTGATCAAATTGAAGACGGGATGATCTATGTTCAATACAGGAGGAAAACAAACTGTAGCTAGCTTTCTGGTCAGCCTCTATCTAACAGTACACTACAAGGTACCCTCGTTCAAGATGGCCGTACTTCAACCAATTTCTAAAGACTGTTGACATCCAGTGGAAGCGGTAGGAACTGCAAGAAGATCCCTTAGAAATCTGGATTCCCAATGAAAATCCATTGAAAAGAGAGTGACCTCAAAAACAAATTCTGAATGGTTTGTCCTTGGGGTTTCGCCTGCTAAATGAGTTCTGTTATACTCACAGACATGATTCAAACAGTTTTAGAAACTTCAGAGTGTTTTCTATCCAAATCTACTAATAATATGCATATCTTATTTCTGGGGATGAGTAGCAGGCAGTTGAATTTGGGAATGTATTTCATCCGAACGTGAAAATACTGCCGCCTGTCAACAAGAAGTTAAACTTGTACAACACTACCACTAACGGTTGGCAAAAATACAAAATGTTTTACCATGCTCCTAAATGTGCCAAGGAGCCCCCGCCAGCACATTGCACTCACCTACATTTAAAAGTGCAGTAATGATTGTACCTTATAGTGAATATAATGGCTAGACATTTTTATTTTACATTATTCTAGATTTTGCACACATGTACCCTTAAAGGTTCCGACCAGAACCCTGGGAGTACCTAACAGTGTGTTCCATAAGCAAATCTGAAGTATCCTTTAAGTATAACGGTTGAACCTGTCATTGTTTCTACCTGGAATCAGAGGTTTCTTCATGAGAGGGTTCTAAATGGAACTCTAAAGGGTCCCTCTACAGGGATAAATAAAAGGGTTCTACACGACACCCACAAGGATTCCCCCATAGGGACAAATGTCTATTAGTTCTAATATTCTAACAATCTCTGTCATACCCATGAACCAGGTGGTGTAGCAGGAAAGTCAGGGCGCTGGTAACCGAGAGGTTGTGAGTTCAAATCCCAAGTGAAGTTAACTCCCAAGTAATCATAATACAGCAGCATGCTGTTCCTTACAGCAATAATACCTTAATCCAGCACTAAAAATATCAAATCAAATCAAATGTATTTATATAGCCCTTCTTACATCAGCTGATACCTCAAAGTGCTGTACAGAAACCCAGCCTAAAACCCCAAACAGCAAGCAATGCAGGTGTAGAAGCACAGTGGCTAGGAAAAACTCCTTAGAAAGGACAAAACCTAGGAAGAAACCTAGAGAGGAACCAGGCTATGAGGGGTGGCCAGTCCTCTTCTGGCTGTGCCGGGTGGAGATTATAACAGAACATGGCCAAGATGTTCATAAATGACCAGCATGGTCAAATAATAATCATCACTGTAGTTGTCGAGGGTGCAACAAGTCAGCACCTCAGGAGTAAATGTCAGTTGGCTTTTCATAGCCAATCATTGAGAGTATCTCTACCGCTCCTGCTGTCTCTAGAGAGTTGAAAACAGCAGGTCTGGGACAGGTAACAGGTCAGGGTTCCATAGCCGCAGGCAGAACAGTTGGAGAAAAAAGAATACAGTAACTTTTGTTTATTTTCACTGCAATAAGTACCCGGGAAAGGTTTTTACAGTGTAATGAAGAACCCTCTGGTTCTATCAGTGTAATGGAGAATCATACAGATTTTTATATTATGGGTTATTCTAATATAAAAAGGTTCTCCACAGTCTAAAAAAGGGTTCCCCTACAGTATTTTCCCAACTCCAGTCCACGAGTACCCCCAACAGCACACATTTTTGTTGTAGTCCCTGACAAACTCACCTGATTCAACTCATTGAGGACTTGATTATTAGTTGACATGTTCAATCAGGTGTGCTTGTCCAGGGCTTCAACAAAAATGTACTGTTGGGGGTACTTGAGGACTGGAGTTGGGAAACACTACCTACCCTTCAGGGAAAAAAATTAAGAACCCTTTTTTGAGAGTGTATGGCCTGACGTATTCAACATCAGTGATCAGTGAAATAACGACAGCATTGCATGAAGTTGTCAAAATTATAGAGTGTCTGGGTATCCCTTTGCAAGACCATCCTCAGGCAATGTGCTCTTTAATCTAATGTTATTTGTAATCATGTAACAGTAGTTACTATGTTATTGTCTGTGCGTCTCCCAGAGAAAGGGTTTTCTTGAAGTAGTTCACAGTAGTTTCCATGAACCATTTGGTAATCTATACTCAAATTCAGCAACTTGTTTATTGTTATTCCTGAGAGTCACATGCTATTTATTACCCAAGCTTGTTGTATTGGTACAAGAAGAACTAAGGAGGGACTTTTTCAAAGTTGATGCACTTGTCACCACATTTCTGTTGAGACAAGCAGACTTTAAAGTCAAACCATTTCATGATAAGACACATTCAAACCAGCATCACAAGTAATAGAAATGCAGAGAAAATATTTGAACTCATTTCAGCTAACCAGACGTTCATTTGAGGCCTACATTGCAAGCATACTCCCAACACAAGCTTTGCCCCAAGCTCTGGCTTACATATTCATTATAAAACAATGATTGATTAGGCCTATGTGTCAGGAAGAAATTCCTCGTAACTTATGATTCCTAGTGCGTCTCATACGCACGCCGGTCTAAGATCAGAGCATGCTGCAACTAGCCCACTCTTGGGTTAATTTGAGTGTCTGGGCAGAGTATCAGTATATGTCTTCATTTTTTTCCCCTCAGAAACATACACAAATATAATCACCATCTTTCTTTTCGAGATCTGTGTCTCCATTAGTACGAGTCTTGCTACTACTAGGTACAAACCAACACTGCTACTACTAGATACAAACCAACACTGCTACTACTAGATACAAACCAACATTGCTACTACTATATACAGACCAACACTGCTACTACTAGATACAAACCAACACTGCTGCTACTAGATACAAACCAACACTGCTGCTACTAGATACAAACCAACACTGTTACTACTAGATACAAACCAACACTGTTACTACTAGATACAAACCAACACTGTTACTACTAGATACAAACCAACACTGTTACTACTAGATACAAACCAACACTGTTACTACTAGATACAAACCAACACTGTTACTACTAGATACAAACCAACAATGTTACTACTAGATACAAACCAACAATGCTACTACTAGTACAAACCAACACTGCTACTACTAGATACAAACCAACACTGCTACTACTAGATACAAACCAACACTGCTACTACTAGATACAAACCAACACTGCTACTACTAGATACAAACCAACACTGCTACTACTAGATACAAACCAACACTGCTGCTACTAGATACAGACCAACACTGCTACTACTAGATACAGACCAACACTGCTACTACTAGATACAGACCAACACTGCTACTACTAGATACAGACCAACACTGCTACTACTAGATACAAACTAACACTGCTACTACTAGATACAGACCAACACTGCTACTACTAGATACAGACCAACACTGCTACTACTAGATACAGACCAACACTGCTACTACTAGATACAGACCAACACTGCTACTACTAGATACAGACCAACACTGCTACTACTAGATACAAACCAACACTGCTACTACTAGATACAGACCAACACTGCTACTACTAGATACAAACCAACACTGCTACTACTAGATACAGACCAACACTGCTACTACTAGATACAAACCAACACTGCTACTACTAGATACAAACCAACACTGTTACTACTAGATACAAACCAACACTGCTACTACTAGATACAAACCAACACTGCTACTACTAGATACAAACCAACACTGCTACTACTAGATACAAACCAACACTGCTACTACTAGATACAGACCAACACTGCTACTACTAGATACAAACCAACACTGCTACTACTAGATACAAACCAACACTGCTACTACTAGATACAAACCAACACTGCTACTACTAGATACAAACCAACACTGTTACTACTAGATACAAACCAACACTGCTACTACTAGATACAAACCAACACTGCTACTACTAGATACAAACCAACACTGCTACTACTAGATACAAACCAACACTGCTACTACTAGATACAAACCAACACTGCTACTACTAGATACAAACCAACACTGTTACTACTAGATACAAACCAACACTGCTACTACTAGATACAAACCAACACTGCTACTACTAGATACAAACCAACACTGCTGCTACTAGATACAAACCAACACTGCTGCTACTAGATACAAACCAACACTGCTACTACTAGATACAAACCAACACTGCTACTACTAGATACAAACCAACACTGCTACTACTAGATACAAACCAACACTGCTGCTACTAGATACAAACCAACACTGTTACTACTAGATACAAACCAACACTGCTACTACTAGATACAAACCAACACTGCTACTACTAGATACAAACCATCACTGTTACTACTAGATACAAACTAACACTGCTACTACTAGATACAAACCAACACTGCTACTACTAGATACAAACCAACACTGCTACTACTAGATACAGACCAACACTGCTACTACTAGATACAGACCAACACTGCTACTACTAGATACAGACCAACACTGCTACTACTAGATACAAACCAACACTGCTGCTACTAGATACAGACCAACACTGCTGCTACTAGATACAAACCAACACTGCTGCTACTAGATACAAACCAACACTGCTACTACTTGATACAAACTAACATGTCTTTCAATTGTTTGCTCATGTACTCCATTCTGTTCAAACAATTCTATGCAGAGTTATCTTGAATCTCTGGGCATTGCTTCTCTACCCTTGAGATTTGAATTAGCGTCCATGCCTAGCCCAGAATATTGGCAGGTCGTAGAGTCTGCGCTCACTGGACCTCTATCAGACCCAGTTCCCCCTTTCTAATTCAATTTGGGTAAATGACCAACAGCATGTTCTGCTGCATATGACATGTCCTAATGCAAACCAATGGCCTTAAGTTCTTACAGTGGGTTTGACAACGTTGAGGTTTATAGGGAACCAGGCAAATACATTTTACAGAGTTTGTCACGCAAACCCCATGTTCACTTTGAAACAAATGTAGCTTTTTCCTGATCATGTTTTGTCTTGATATTTGTTTTGGGAAATGGAGTGTTGAGATTGTAGCATCTTCGGTGAGGGAAACATCAAGGGTTCTTGCAGTGCCTCAGAGTACTCATAAAAAAAACGTGTTGTTCATTCTTTGCACTTTTGGTTGAATTGGGCTTATCTTGCTGTGGAGTTTAATATTGGGTCGTTCCATATGAAACTCAAACATCTGAGTTGACACGTTTTTAGATAACTGACGTTTAAGGTCATTTAAAAAATAAATAAATCAGTTATTATTTTATTTTTTAAATCAAGACATTTTTACATATTTTGACAACCCTGTTTGTAATCTTTCAAATTATATGACACCCAAACATGTATGTTTTTCAGTGAGGAAGACATGGATGTCTCATGGTAGGGTGGAGACATGCAAAATGGGTCAACTTCTACCTCTTTTACCATGGGCAAACATGTATGGAAGGTTTAGTTCAAATCAAAAGTCAGAAAGGGATTGAAATCATATGGAATGACCCTATTACAGTAATACCATAGCCTTGGAGATGCAAGATGGCCAGCAATTCAGGACTCAAACTCAGACTGGGTTGTGTTCATTTTGGACACTCTACAGAAGGCGTTAGTATACATTAGAATATCACCTGCTTTTATTCATGTCACCTCAGGGGAATGTTTGGGAGGACAGCGTTCGGCAGCACATTTCTCCTCAGTGACATCCCAGTGAGTGGCAAATGAAATGTAGTATGTACCAAACGAATGATCAATGATGAATGTGTTCCTGTTGAAACATTTGTTCACAGTGGAGATTTATGATTTCCTTAATCTCCATTGACAATCCCTTCAGGCGATCTAATGACGAAAAGCAGGTAATGACATATCCGCGTAATTTGTCATGCTCTCCCTGTTATGTGAACAATGGTTACATGTACTGGTCAACAAAAGCATGTCTGTTTGGAATGTACAGATGTCACCACTTAAAGGTACAACTTCATGAAAGTAATGTTGTACATATTATATAAGTTATATAAGTTTGTACATACATATTGTACATCTTTATGTTGGAATGTACTTCATTTGATGTCAACTGCCCAGTGATTGAGTTATTGTAACGTCGGGTGAGTGATGAGTGAGGAGTCAAATGTAGAGAGCGAAGTGAACGGGAAAAACGCTTTAATGTCCTTCAAAACGAACAGGTCTAAAACATGGGTGAATGCCCTAAAACACTGGCGCTAAACAAACCCAAAACCTAGTTACAAACACTGGACAGAGAAAACCCAAAACAAACACGCAACAAAAGTAACAAACCAACAAGCCCGCACAATCACCAGCGGGCAAAACGAATTTAAATAACACCCATCCCAAATCCCCGACAAGGAACATGTGAAAACAATTAGACAAAAACAAACGAAAAGGAAAAAGGGATCGGTGGCAGCTAATAGACCGGCGACGACGCCCGCCGAGCGCCACCCGAGCAGGAAGGGGAGCCCCCTTCGGTGGTATTCGTGACAGTTATATTTTATGCTCCTCAAGAACAATGTCTCCATGTACTGTATTCTCATCCTGCATGCAATCTAGGGATGGGGGAGGGATCGATACAATAGAGTATTCCGATATTAATTTTTACTATATTATATCGATTCTATGACTCGAAGTATCGATCCTCAAAAAAAGAAAAAGTATATTTTTGCTAGTTAGTTACCATTAGCTAGCACTAGTCTGCTGTAACAGTGCCAACACACCGATATTTCTCCTTCTACAGCTTTGTCTCAATCTTTTTAAATGGTGAGCCAAATTTTTTAAAGTGATTTTATTTCCATGACTGATCAAAACTCTTCATTATGGCTCTCTCTTGTCCCTTTGCAGCAGACATGGTGAGCAATATTTTTGGAACATCGGGCAATTCAGGCGGATGTTCAGGCAGATGTTAGAGGGACTTTACTAAAGAATGTATCTGTTTCATATAATTGTGTTTTGATTTTTGTGTTTTGTGTTTGCTTTTCATGTATTGTGTAATTGATGTATATATACTGTATCTATATGTGTAGTGTTATTGTTGTTCATGCAGGTCTAAACTGTGAAAGAGACCATGGTCTCAGCATGACTACCTGCTTAAATAAAGGTAAAAAATAAGAATAACTTGAATCTCAACAAAATCGCAGTATCAAATTGCAATACAGTATCGTGATACATATCTTATTGGCAACCTTCTGGAAGGTTTTCCCATATCTACAAAGGAACTCTAGAGCTCCGTCAGAGTGACCATCGGGTTCTTGGTCACCTCCCTGACCAAGGCCTTTCTACCCCGATTGCTCAGTTTGGCTGGGCTGCCAGTTCTAGAAATAGTCTTGGTGGCTCCAAACTTCTTCCATTTAAGAATTATGGAGGCCACTGTGTTCTTGGTACCCTTCTCCAGATCTGTGCCTCGACACAATTCTGTCTCGGGGCTCTACGGAAAATTCCATTCGAACTCATGACTTAGTTTTCGCTCTGACATACACTGTCAACTGTGGGAGCTTATATAGACATAGTTAAAAGATATAGTGCCTTTCCAAATCATGTTCAATCAATTGAATTTACCATCATCTCAAGGATGATCAATGGAAACAGGATGCACCTGACCTCAATTTAATTTAGTCTCATAGCAACGGGTCCGATTTTTTTTAATGCATTTGCAAAAATGTCTAAAACCCTGTTTTCACATTGTCATTATGGGGTATTGTGTGTAGTTTGCTAAGGATTTTATTTGAAAGAAAATCAATTTTAGAATAAGTCTGTAACATAACAAAATGTGGAAAAAGTCAAGGGGTCTGAATACTTTCCAAATGCACTATATATACAGTGGGGCAAAAAAGTATTTAGTCAGCCACCAATTGTGCAAGTTCTCCCACTTAAAAAGATGAGAGAGGCCTGTAATTTTCATCATAGGTACACTTCAACTATGACAGACAAAATTAGAAAACAAATCCAGAAAATGACATTGTAGGATTTTTTATAAATTTATTTGCAAAATGATGAGAAAAATGAGAATGGATCAACAAATTTTATTTACTCCACAATACTCACCTAAATGACAGAGTGAAAAGAAGGAAGCATGTACAGAATAAAACTATTCAAAACATGCATCCTGTTTGCAACAAGGCACTGAAGTAATACTGCAAAAATTGTGGCAAAGCAATTCACTTTTTGTCCTGAATACACAGTGTTATGTTTGGGGCAAATCCAATACAACACATTACTGAGTTGTGGCTGCTTCATGTCATGGGTATGCTTGTAATCATTAAGGACTGGTGAGTTTTTCATGATAAAAATAAACAGAATGGAGCTAAACACAGGCAAAATCCTGGAAGAAAACCTGGTTCAGGTTACTTGAACATCTATGGCAAGACATGAAAATGGTTGTCAGGCAATGATCAGCAACCATTTTGATAGAGCTTGAATCCTTTCTGAAAGTAATAATAGGCAGATGTTGTGAAATCCAGATGTACCCAGAGACACTTAGAGACTTACCCAGAGACACTCACAGCTGTAATCACTGCCAAAAGTGCTTCCACAAATAATTTACTTAAGTAAATGAGAAAGTTCTGTATTTCATTCTCAATAAATTTGCAAACATTTCTAAAAACATGTTTTCACTTTATCATTAATCAGTATGTAGATTAGAGGTCGAGCGATTATGATTTTTCAATGCCGATACCGATACCGATTATTGGAGGACCAAAAAAAGCTGATTCCAATTAATCGGACGATTTTGTTTATTTATTTATTTATTTGTAATAATGACAATTACAACAATACTGAATGAACACTTTTATTTAAACTTAATATAATACATCAATCAAATCAATTTGGCCTCAAATAAATAATGAAACATGTTCAATTTGGTTTAAATAACGCAAAAACAAAGTGTTTGACAAGAAAGTAAAAGTGCAATATGTGCCATGTAAAAAATCTAACGTTTACGTTCCTTGCTCAGAACATGAGAACATATGAAAGCTGGTGGTTCCTTTTAACATGAGTCTTCAATATTCCCAGGTAAGAAGTTTTAGGTTGAGGTTATTATAGGAATTATAGGACTATTTCTCTCTATACCATTTGTATTTCATATGCCTTTGACTATTGGATGTTCTTATAGGCACTTTAGTATTGCCAGTGTAACAGTATAGCTTCCGTCCCTCTCCTCGCCCCTACCTGGGCTCGAACCAGGAACACATCGACAACAGCCACCCTCGAAGCATCGTTACCCATCGCTCCACAAAAGCTGCGGCCCTTGCAGAGCAAGGGGAACAACTCCTCCCAAGTCTCAGAGCGAGTGACGTTTGAAGCGCTATTAGTGCTCCCCCTGCTAACTAGCTAGCCATTTCACATCGGTTACACCAGCCTAATCTCGGGAGTTGATAGGCTTGAAGTCATAGCACATAGCACATAGCACAGGGAAGAGCTGCTGGCAAAACACACAAAAGTGTTGTTTGAATGAATGCTTACAAGCCTGCTGCTGCCTACCACCGCTCAGTCAGACTGCTCTGTCAAATATCAAATCGTAGACTTAATTATAACATAATAACACACAGATATACAGGCCTTAGGTCATTAATATGGTCAAATCCGGAAACTATAATTTCGATAGTTAGTTTATTCTTTCAGTGAAATACGTTACCGTTCCGTATTTTATCTAACGGGTGGCATCCATAAGTTTAAATATTCCTGTTACATTGCACAACCTTCAATGTTATGTCATAATTACATAAAATTCTAGAAAATTAGTTCGCAACGAGCCAGGCGGCCCAAACTGTTGCATATACCCTGACTCATGAAATTCATGTTAGCAGGCAATATTAACTAAATATGCAGGTTTAAACATATATACTTGTGTATTGATTTTAAGAAAGGTGTTGATGTTTATGGTTAGGTACACATTGGTGCAACGACAGTGCTTTTTTCGCGAATGTGCTTGTTAAATCACCTGTTTGGTGAGGTTATGATTCAAGGATAAATTATCTGGCACCGCATCGATTATATGCAATGCAGGACAAGCTAGATAAACTAGTAATATCATCAACCATGTGTAGTTAACTAGTGATTATGTTAAGACTGATTGTTTTTTATAATATACGTTTAATGCTAGCTAGCACCTTACCTTGGTCCCTTTCCCATGGGGAAATTTTGTTGCAGTGTCATGTACACTTTTAAAGTGGCGTTTAAATATAAAACAAAATTGACAATACAACTTTCATAACAGTTACATTCCAATAAAAACATTTCTTTTTAAAGCCTGCTGGCCTTACTGAGTCGATAGGAACATTAGCCCGAGCTATTTAGGAGGGATATCACACCTGGCACAAATGGTTGTCTACTCTGTTTCAACAACAAAACAAAAGCAACGAATGTGCTGGGATGAACAGTGGCGCTGTTTCCTCTAATGTGCATTTGATCTCAATGTTCAACTTGAAAGCTGTTTCGGGTTGGAGGGATTGTAGTTGATGAAAGGTGAGGGCCGATGTAAGGGGCCGATGTGTCACTTCCCAAACCAGAAAAACTTTCATGATAATCCTCCAAAGCTTTCGCTAAGCCCACTAAATTTCCTCAGATCACTCGACCTTTACAATTCAGGATTTTCCCAAGTTTTCTTAAATGCATTCCCATTCCCTGGGAATAAGGCCGACCTTATTTGAGCAAGTTTGATCAAAGTCTGACACTTTCGTTGGAGTGAATGGTACTACTGGATAGCAGCACACACTCCTCTCAGCTTGGCACTTCATTTCCGTGGATACTAGACTAAGCACATAGGAATGATGACATCATTGTGACTTAAAGTGCTTCAAGTCCTGACGGATGGTGATTAGGGGAGAATCTGAATTGCATTTCCTTGATTCTTCACGTCCTCTCCTCACCTCCTTCTCAAAATCTATTGGATGAGATGGTCAGCGGGGAGGGACTTCTGACTTTCTCATCCAATGGGTTTTGAGAAAGAGGCGAGGAGAGAGGACGTGAGGAATCAAGGAAATGCAATTGAGATTTTTCCACAGGATGTGTGACGATGGGGTTGGACTCTTCAACTGTCATTCAGTAGTCCATGTCTTGAGCTATCCCGCTATCCCCAACACCTCATGTTGACTTCAGCATGCCAATTGTCAGTGACTTTTCAGTCAGATCCTTTAATGGTAGAATGAATCCCAGTAGCCCATGTTGGTATGCTTGCTGGCGTACTTTTTGGATAACAGGAATAGGGGCTTGGGGCGGCAGGTAACCTAGTGGTTAGAGTGTTGGACTAGTAACCAAAAGGTTGCAAGATCAAATCCCCGAGCTGACAAGGTAAAACATCTGTTGTTCTGCCCCTGAACAAGGCAGTTAACCCACTGTTCCTAGGCTGTCATTAAAAATAAGAATTTGTTCTTAACTGACTTGCCTAGTTAAATAAAGGTACAATTCAAAATAAATTAGGCTGTCAAGTTGGCAACTGTTTAATTTGTTTACTACACACAGCACTGATGTTTTGGGACATTTTTTTGTCCTTACTTGGGGTTGGACTCTAACTTTAGGATGTGATTCACCTCATGTGTATGACATTTTCTATGGCTTAACATCTTATAAGACAACCTTTTTTTGTTAATGGCCCACTTTCGACTCTTTCGGCTACCTCCCCCAGTTCAAGTAATGTTAACCTGGCCGTCTCTCCTAAAGAAACTGTGGGGGAGGTTTCTATCTCCCTCTACACCCAAAGTGGTTCAGCCCTGGAGAAAGGGGCAAAGAGGGGGTAATTCAGAGGCTGAGAGGCTTTGGCAATTTGTGGGGTGTCACCATAGCAACCGGAAGCATTCTGGCTCCTTGGGACATTATTGGGGAGGGGTGGGGGTTCTAGAACGGGTCCCTTTTTTGGGAGTTACAGAGAGGGGGACCTCTCGGGCCCATTAGAAGCAGGGCATTGGGGAGCTATTGTTCCCATGCAGATTTCTGTCACGCTCACACAAAGCTGTTTGTGGGACAGGGACTCGGAGGAAAGACAAAACCACTGAAAGAAGGGATTAGCTTTTTCTCTTCATGTCTGGGGCTGTCAGACAAGGATCAGACAGTGGGCATGTCAAAACAGGGATTTCATCGAACTAGCTCACATTTGATCGTATAAAGCTAATTCACACTGGGCTTCTAAGCAAAAGTTCCACTTTTTTTAGTGTGAGATGCTGAACAGCATTGATTCTAGGTTGGCTGTTCTTTTTTGTATTTTCAGTTGGTTGCCTTTCCAGTTAACTGCTAACTGTTTCGTTTCTGTGCTAAATAAGCATTCTGCGTTTTGTTTCACTGTTCATCATGAAGCTGCAATTTATTGACACCATTGATTCAGTGTTTGTTGGGAAATTATATTTGTTCAGTGTTAAGTCATTGGTTGCTTTTTTTATTTGAGTTGCACATATTGTTCCCCTTTTCCTCAGCTACCCACTCACCAGAGAGGAGCTTTATTTTCAAATGGAATAAAGGGTTGCTGCGGGATACAAAAGGAATTGTTGAAATCTGAGACAGAAAGCATGAGTTCTGTGGTGGTATTTTCTCTGAGATTACACAAATACATTGGGGCCAACAGGGGCCAATAGGGCATCAGCCACTGCTAGTGTTAAGCTCTATCTAACCTCTGAATTCCTCAAACACAATTGTGGGAAACAATGGTTTATTACAGAACATTTTGATTGAACATTTTGAAGACAATCTGTTTAACAATTGCATTTCTGGCATTCCAGAGTTAATGAATGCTGTTATTTCACCTCAGATATAGACCAGAGAAAATAGAATGCCGACACAGTTAACACCCACTCACCTCTCAGCGTTTTCAGTTGTGGAAATCCCCAAGCATTCTATTCCATTTATGGTCATTTGTCATAACCATACGTCAGCTATCACTATTAGAATGACAGTGTAGTGATTTATGTGTTGAACACCTACAGTAGCTGGCAAGTTATACAGTGTACATGCAAACCTAGTCATTTGTAGCAATATGTCTGGATTCTTGACATTTGGCAGGGCTCCACTGAAAGGGGAGGAGTGCACTGAAATCCGTTCCAAATTTGAAATCCATTCTCATTGATGCAAATTTGAAATCCCATATGGCTATTTGCACTTTAAATTCCCCCAAAATGTCACCGTCATAAGTACTGTAGATCTAGGCTATACTATTAAAACAATGCTAATTAGTAGCCATTAGTAGCCACACACATCTGTTTTTTTATCTGGTCATTATCCACTTTACTTCCATTTAGGCTGAGTGTTTTTATTCACCCAGCTCCCTGTCTGCAGTAGCATCTCCTTATGGCACTGTTGAACAGACACGCCCATAAACTAAAATAGCATGGTCAGTTGAGGACCACCCCATGCTATTCTCTCCTGGTGTTTTATACCTTTGCCATGATCAAACGCCTCAATGTTCCCCACCGATGTTGTTTAGAGCCAGAGTCGGATGAATGGGGACAAGCTTTGGAGCGCTATGTGAGTGCTCAGTCCCTTCCCCTCCCTCCACTCCACTTTCTCTCCTCTCTGTGTTCTATCTCCCCCCACCACTATGTGAGTGCTCAGTCCCTTCCCCTCCCTCCACTCCACTTTCTCTCCTCTCTGTGTTCTATCTCCCCCCACCACTATGTGAGTGCTCAGTCCCTTCCCCTCCCTCCACTCCACTTTCTCTCCTCTCTGTGTTCTATCTCCCCCCACCACTATGTGAGTGCTCAGTCCCTTCCCCTCCCTCCACTCCACTTTCTCTCCTCTCTGTGTTCTATCTCCCCCCACCACTATGTGAGTGCTCAGTCCCTTCCCCTCCCTCCACTCCACTTTCTCTCCTCTCTGTGTTCTATCTCCCCCCACCACTATGTGAGTGCTCAGTCCCTTCCCCTCCCTCCACTCCACTTTCTCTCCTCTCTGTGTTCTATCTCCCCCCACCACTATGTGAGTGCTCAGTCCCTTCCCCTCCCTCCACTCCACTTTCTCTCCTCTCTGTGTTCTATCTCCCCCCACCACTATGTGAGTGCTCAGTCCCTTCCCCTCCCTCCACTCCACTTTCTCTCCTCTCTGTGTTCTATCTCCCCCCACCACTATGTGAGTGCTCAGTCCCTTCCCCTCCCTCCACTCCACTTTCTCTCCTCTCTGTGTTCTATCTCCCCCCACCACTATGTGAGTGCTCAGTCCCTTCCCCTCCATCCACTCCACTTTCTCTCCTCTCTGTGTTCTATCTCCCCCCACCACTATGTGAGTGCTCAGTCCCTTCCCCTCCCTCCACTCCACTTTCTCTCCTCTCTGTGTTCTATCTCCCCCCACCACTATGTGACTGCTCAGTCCCTTCCCCTCCCTCCACTCCACTTTCTCTCCTCTCTGTGTTCTATCTCCCCCCACCACTATGTGAGTGCTCAGTCCCTTCTCCTCCCTCCACTCCACTTTCTCTCCTCTCTGTGTTCTATCTCCCCCCACCACTATGTGAGTGCTCAGTCCCTTCCCCTCCCTCCACTCCACTTTCTCTCCTCTCTGTGTTCTATCTCCCCCCACCACTATGTGAGTGCTCAGTCCCTTCCCCTCCATCCACTCCACTTTCTCTCTTCTCTGTGTTCTATCTCCCCCCACCACTATGTGAGTGCTCAGTCCCTTCCCCTCCCTCCACTCCACTTTCTCTCCTCTCTGTGTTCTATCTCCCCCCACCACTATGTGAGTGCTCAGTCCCTTCCCCTCCCTCCACTCCACTTTCTCTCCTCTCTGTGTTCTATCTCCCCCCACCACTATGTGAGTGCTCAGTCCCTTCCCCTCCCTCCACTCCACTTTCTCTCCTCTCTGTGTTCTATCTCCCCCCACCACTATGTGACTGCTCAGTCCCTTCCCCTCCCTCCACTCCACTTTCTCTCCTCTCTGTGTTCTATCTCCCCCCACCACTATGTGACTGCTCAGTCCCTTCCCCTCCCTCCACTCCACTTTCTCTCCTCTCTGTGTTCTATCTCCCCCCACCACTATGTGAGTGCTCAGTCCCTTCCCCTCCCTCCACTCCACTTTCTCTCCTCTCTGTGTTCTATCTCCCCCCACCACTATGTGAGTGCTCAGTCCCTTCCCCTCCATCCACTCCACTTTCTCTCCTCTCTGTGTTCTATCTCCCCCCACCACTATGTGAGTGCTCAGTCCCTTCCCCTCCCTCCACTCCACTTTCTCTCCTCTCTGTGTTCTATCTCCCCCCACCACTATGTGAGTGCTCAGTCCCTTCCCCTCCCTCCACTCCACTTTCTCTCCTCTCTGTGTTCTATCTCCCCCCACCACTATGTGAGTGCTCAGTCCCTTCCCCTCCCTCCACTCCACTTTCTCTCCTCTCTGTGTTCTATCTCCCCCCACCACTATGTGAGTGCTCAGTCCCTTCCCCTCCCTCCACTCCACTTTCTCTCCTCTCTGTGTTCTATCTCCCCCCACCACTATGTGAGTGCTCAGTCCCTTCTCCTCCCTCCACTCCACTTTCTCTCCTCTCTGTGTTCTATCTCCCCCCACCACTATGTGAGTGCTCAGTCCCTTCCCCTCCCTCCACTCCACTTTCTCTCCTCTCTGTGTTCTATCTCCCCCCACCACTATGTGAGTGCTCAGTCCCTTCCCCTCCATCCACTCCACTTTCTCTCTTCTCTGTGTTCTATCTCCCCCCACCACTATGTGAGTGCTCAGTCCCTTCCCCTCCCTCCACTCCACTTTCTCTCCTCTCTGTGTTCTATCTCCCCCCACCACTATGTGAGTGCTCAGTCCCTTCCCCTCCCTCCACTCCACTTTCTCTCCTCTCTGTGTTCTATCTCCCCCCACCACTATGTGAGTGCTCAGTCCCTTCCCCTCCCTCCACTCCACTTTCTCTCCTCTCTGTGTTCTATCTCCCCCCACCACTATGTGAGTGCTCAGTCCCTTCTCCTCCCTCCACTCCACTTTCTCTCCTCTCTGTGTTCTATCTCCCCCCACCACTATGTGAGTGCTCAGTCCCTTCCCCTCCCTCCACTCCACTTTCTCTCCTCTCTGTGTTCTATCTCCCCCCACCACTATGTGAGTGCTCAGTCCCTTCCCCTCCATCCACTCCACTTTCTCTCTTCTCTGTGTTCTATCTCCCCCCACCACTATGTGAGTGCTCAGTCCCTTCCCCTCCCTCCACTCCACTTTCTCTCCTCTCTGTGTTCTATCTCCCCCCACCACTATGTGAGTGCTCAGTCCCTTCCCCTCCCTCCACTCCACTTTCTCTCCTCTCTGTGTTCTATCTCCCCCCACCACTATGTGAGTGCTCAGTCCCTTCCCCTCCCTCCACTCCACTTTCTCTCCTCTCTGTGTTCTATCTCCCCCCACCACTATGTGAGTGCTCAGTCCCTTCCCCTCCCTCCACTCCACTTTCTCTCCTCTCTGTGTTCTATCTCCCCCCACCACTATGTGACTGCTCAGTCCCTTCCCCTCCCTCCACTCCACTTTCTCTCCTCTCTGTGTTCTATCTCCCCCCACCACTATGTGAGTGCTCAGTCCCTTCCCCTCCCTCCACTCCACTTTCTCTCCTCTCTGTGTTCTATCTCCCCCCACCACTATGTGAGTGCTCAGTCCCTTCCCCTCCATCCACTCCACTTTCTCTCCTCTCTGTGTTCTATCTCCCCCCACCACTATGTGAGTGCTCAGTCCCTTCCCCTCCCTCCACTCCACTTTCTCTCCTCTCTGTGTTCTATCTCCCCCCACCACTATGTGAGTGCTCAGTCCCTTCCCCTCCCTCCACTCCACTTTCTCTCCTCTCTGTGTTCTATCTCCCCCCACCACTATGTGAGTGCTCAGTCCCTTCCCCTCCCTCCACTCCACTTTCTCTCCTCTCTGTGTTCTATCTCCCCCCACCACTATGTGAGTGCTCAGTCCCTTCCCCTCCCTCCACTCCACTTTCTCTCCTCTCTGTGTTCTATCTCCCCCCACCACTATGTGAGTGCTCAGTCCCTTCCCCTCCCTCCACTCCACTTTCTCTCCTCTCTGTGTTCTATCTCCCCCCACCACTATGTGAGTGCTCAGTCCCTTCCCCTCCCTCCACTCCACTTTCTCTCCTCTCTGTGTTCTATCTCCCCCCACCACTATGTGAGTGCTCAGTCCCTTCCCCTCCCTCCACTCCACTTTCTCTCCTCTCTGTGTTCTATCTCCCCCCACCACTATGTGAGTGCTCAGTCCCTTCCCCTCCCTCCACTCCACTTTCTCTCCTCTCTGTGTTCTATCTCCCCCCACCACTATGTGAGTGCTCAGTCCCTTCCCCTCCCTCCACTCCACTTTCTCTCCTCTCTGTGTTCTATCTCCCCCCACCACTATGTGAGTGCTCAGTCCCTTCCCCTCCCTCCACTCCACTTTCTCTCCTCTCTGTGTTCTATCTCCCCCCACCACTATGTGAGTGCTCAGTCCCTTCCCCTCCATCCACTCCACTTTCTCTCCTCTCTGTGTTCTATCTCCCCCCACCACTATGTGAGTGCTCAGTCCCTTCCCCTCCCTCCACTCCACTTTCTCTCCTCTCTGTGTTCTATCTCCCCCCACCACTATGTGAGTGCTCAGTCCCTTCCCCTCCCTCCACTCCACTTTCTCTCCTCTCTGTGTTCTATCTCCCCCCACCACTATGTGAGTGCTCAGTCCCTTCTCCTCCCTCCACTCCACTTTCTCTCCTCTCTGTGTTCTATCTCCCCCCACCACTATGTGAGTGCTCAGTCCCTTCCCCTCCCTCCACTCCACTTTCTCTCCTCTCTGTGTTCTATCTCCCCCCACCACTATGTGAGTGCTCAGTCCCTTCCCCTCCATCCACTCCACTTTCTCTCTTCTCTGTGTTCTATCTCCCCCCACCACTATGTGAGTGCTCAGTCCCTTCCCCTCCCTCCACTCCACTTTCTCTCCTCTCTGTGTTCTATCTCCCCCCACCACTATGTGAGTGCTCAGTCCCTTCCCCTCCCTCCACTCCACTTTCTCTCCTCTCTGTGTTCTATCTCCCCCCACCACTATGTGAGTGCTCAGTCCCTTCCCCTCCCTCCACTCCACTTTCTCTCCTCTCTGTGTTCTATCTCCCCCCACCACTATGTGAGTGCTCAGTCCCTTCCCCTCCCTCCACTCCACTTTCTCTCCTCTCTGTGTTCTATCTCCCCCCACCACTATGTGACTGCTCAGTCCCTTCCCCTCCCTCCACTCCACTTTCTCTCCTCTCTGTGTTCTATCTCCCCCCACCACTATGTGAGTGCTCAGTCCCTTCCCCTCCCTCCACTCCACTTTCTCTCCTCTCTGTGTTCTATCTCCCCCCACCACTATGTGAGTGCTCAGTCCCTTCCCCTCCATCCACTCCACTTTCTCTCCTCTCTGTGTTCTATCTCCCCCCACCACTATGTGAGTGCTCAGTCCCTTCCCCTCCCTCCACTCCACTTTCTCTCCTCTCTGTGTTCTATCTCCCCCCACCACTATGTGAGTGCTCAGTCCCTTCCCCTCCCTCCACTCCACTTTCTCTCCTCTCTGTGTTCTATCTCCCCCCACCACTATGTGAGTGCTCAGTCCCTTCCCCTCCCTCCACTCCACTTTCTCTCCTCTCTGTGTTCTATCTCCCCCCACCACTATGTGAGTGCTCAGTCCCTTCCCCTCCCTCCACTCCACTTTCTCTCCTCTCTGTGTTCTATCTCCCCCCACCACTATGTGAGTGCTCAGTCCCTTCCCCTCCCTCCACTCCACTTTCTCTCCTCTCTGTGTTCTATCTCCCCCCACCACTATGTGACTGCTCAGTCCCTTCCCCTCCCTCCACTCCACTTTCTCTCCTCTCTGTGTTCTATCTCCCCCCACCACTATGTGAGTGCTCAGTCCCTTCCCCTCCCTCCACTCCACTTTCTCTCCTCTCTGTGTTCTATCTCCCCCCACCACTATGTGAGTGCTCAGTCCCTTCCCCTCCATCCACTCCACTTTCTCTCCTCTCTGTGTTCTATCTCCCCCCACCACTATGTGAGTGCTCAGTCCCTTCCCCTCCCTCCACTCCACTTTCTCTCCTCTCTGTGTTCTATCTCCCCCCACCACTATGTGAGTGCTCAGTCCCTTCCCCTCCCTCCACTCCACTTTCTCTCCTCTCTGTGTTCTATCTCCCCCCACCACTATGTGAGTGCTCAGTCCCTTCTCCTCCCTCCACTCCACTTTCTCTCCTCTCTGTGTTCTATCTCCCCCCACCACTATGTGAGTGCTCAGTCCCTTCGCCTCCCTCCACTCCACTTTCTCTCCTCTCTGTGTTCTATCTCCCCCCACCACTATGTGAGTGCTCAGTCCCTTCCCCTCCATCCACTCCACTTTCTCTCCTCTCTGTGTTCTATCTCCCCCCACCACTATGTGAGTGCTCAGTCCCTTCCCCTCCCTCCACTCTCTTTTCCCTCTCCCTTTAACATGTATTTTTTTGTTGTAATTTCACCTTTATTTAACCAGGTAGACTAGTTGAGAACACCTTTATTTAACCAGGTAGGCTAGTTGAGAACACCTTTATTTAACCAGGTAGGCTAGTTGAGAACACCTTTATTTAACCAGGTAGGCTAGTTGAGAACACCTTTATTTAACCAGGTAGGCTAGTTGAGAACATGTTCTCATTTACAACTGCGACCTGGCCTAGATAAATCAAAGCAGTGCGACACAAACAACAACACAGAGTTACACATGTAACCTTCTCTTTTTTAAATATATTTTTTAAACATTTTCCACTCCTTTCTTTCCCCATCACCCTTCTTCTCCCCCTCTTTTGTCTCAGGTCTGACTGAAAAGCAGTCGAATTGAACTGACCGACTTCTATTGTGAGCCTCATCCATTCCTGAGTGCCTATAAGATCCTTATCATGAGCTTTATGGCACAACATGGACACGTTTACTGCTACAGGCTTCATGAATTAACCTGGCGGTGCCTCACTCAGCTTTGATGGCATTCCTCTGGGGTTGTGTTGGGGCGGGTATGACCGTGTAATGTCTGTATTGTGGCAGTAGAATGCGGCCCAAACGCGTGTAAGGGAAAGTAATAGAGTAACTTCCAGTCGCATGTCAGACAAATGAATAGACCTACTCCTAAGTTAGTCATCTTCAATCAAAGCTGATAGTTTTGTTTCCAGGAAATGGCTAAATGCGTGTTAGAGCTGTGATGAAGGCCATGCGGCCGAAAGGTTGGCACAAAATAAGAACGTGCAAGCTCAGTGTGCACAAGCTTCTTTTCACTGTACTACATTATGTTTTAATGTCACGTGCAAAGTACAGTGAAATGCCTTTCTTCAAAGCTCTAAACCCAACAATGCAGTAATTAATAACAATGTAGTACTAAAAATAACTCAAGGTAGAACAAAAACACAATAAATAAAAGAAGACGAAATAAGAAGCACACGAGACGTAAGCATGCATACTATATACAGGGTCAGTTTTAATACCATGTTTACAATGTGTAGGGATACTGGAGTGATGGAGGTAGATATGTATAGGAGTAAGGTGACAGGGATACTGGAGGGATGGAGGTAGATATGTATAGGAGTAAGGTGACAGGGATACTGGAGGGATGGAGGTACATATGTATAGGAGTAAGGTGACAGGGATACTGGAGTGATGGAGGTAGATATGTATAGGAGTAAGGTGACAGGGATACTGGGGGGATGGAGGTACATATGTATAGGAGTAAGGTGACAGGGATACTGGAGTGATGGAGGTAGATATGTATAGGAGTAAGGTGACAGGGATACTGGAGGGATGGAGGTACATATGTATAGGAGTAAGGTGACAGGGATACTGGAGTGATGGAGGTAGATATGTATAGGAGTAAGGTGACAGGGATACTGGAGGGATGGAGGTACATATGTATAGGAGTAAGGTGACAGGGATACTGGAGTGATGGAGGTATATATGTATAGGAGTAAGGTGACAGGGATACTGGAGGGATGGAGGTACATATGTATAGGAGTAAGGTGACAGGGATACTGGAGTGATGGAGGTAGATATGTATAGGAGTAAGGTGACAGGGATACTGGAGTGATGGAGGTAGATATGTATAGGAGTAAGGTGACAGGGATACTGGAGTGATGGAGGTAGATATGTATAGGAGTAAGGTGACAGGGATACTGGAGTGATGGAGGTAGATATGTATAGGAGTAAGGTGACGGATACTGGAGTGATGGAGGTAGATATGTATAGGAGTAAGGTGACAGGGATACTGGAGGGATGGAGGTAGATATGTATAGGAGTAAGGTGACAGGGATACTGGAGGGATGGAGGTAGATATGTATAGGAGTAAGGTGACAGGGATACTGGAGGGATGGAGGTAGATATGTATAGGAGTAAGGTGACAGGGATACTGGAGTGATGGAGGTAGATATGTATAGGAGTAAGGTGACAGGGATACTGGAGTGATGGAGGTAGATATGTATAGGAGTAAGGTGACAGGGATACTGGAGTGATGGAGGTAGATATGTATAGGAGTAAGGTGACAGGGATACTGGAGTGATGGAGGTAGATATGTATAGGAGTAAGGTGACAGGGATACTGGAGTGATGGAGGTAGATATGTATAGGAGTAAGGTGACAGGGATACTGGAGTGATGGAGGTAGATATGTATAGGAGTAAGGTGACAGGGATACTGGAGGGATGGAGGTAGATATGTATAGGAGTAAGGTGACAGGGATACTGGAGTGATGGAGGTAGATATGTATAGGAGTAAGGTGACAGGGATACTGGAGTGATGGAGGTAGATATGTATAGGAGTAAGGTAACAGGGATACTGGAGTTATAGAGGTAGATATGTATAGGAGTAAGGTGACAGGGATACTGGAGTTATAGAGGTAGATATGTATAGGAGAAAGACTCATGTTTGGGTGCTGCTCCACGCTCAAAGTGCGCACTTGGGGAGGCAGATTGGCACTCTGACTGTTGTCTTTCCCAGGGCTCTTTGTGCGATGGCTGGCCACTGGCCCAGCACCAAGCACCAATGCATTATTTGGGTCAGCCACCAGCAATGCTGTTGCCAAGGCTTTTTTGGGGGAGGTAGAACATCTTGTATGTTGTGCTACTGATCTAGGAGACAAACTATAATCTTTCTACAAAAAGAGCAATTGACGAAGCCGCAATGGGAGAATCCTGGATTTGTGGATCAGAGACCCTGTTAATGATTGAAAGCGAAGGGATGTAATTTCATTAGCTACAATTGAGACGCAGAAGGATCCAATCCAGTCAACTGTTAAGTGAATTCACACAGTGTGACATTGCCTTTGACAATCTGTTGAGCTGAAAGAAATGTTTGATTTCTCAGCGTTAGCCTACATCCACCCAAATGATATTGTACGGTATTTTCAAACCTGTGGATTCAATGGTGGATAATGAGATGGATCAGTGTACTCATACGGGTTACATTCCAACTGAGAGGACTTGAACATTCACAGGGACATTCGTTTAGAAAAGTCTCTCTGTCTTTGTTTATGTCATTTCAATTTTAAAGCTTCTCATCTTAAACTCTTACTTTCAACATTGCTTCAACCTAAGCCGTATTATTTATATCAACCGTAGTCTGCACGACCAGTTGATGTAATAAGACAGACCACATTTAAAAGCTAAACGAAGTAGCTAACCTCAAACCTCCCAGGAGTAATGAAATAGTTAGCCCCTCAGTGCAGTTGCTTGATATTTTGTTATAACAGTGCTCTGCCTGGCTATAACAGTGACCCTATTCTTCCTCACATTGCTAACAGAGGTCAGGGACGATTAAGAGCACTCCTTGTCTGCCTAAATGCAATGCCTATGCCTGTGATGGGGCGTAGTGGAGTTGATTGTTTCTTAATTTCGTTTTTAGACCCTGAAATAAAACATGCCAAAATGCTCAGTTTGTTGTTTTTGTTATTTACCAAAAATATGTTGTAAAGACAGCATTGATGGCAAAAAAACAAGTATTATGTCCAGTATATCCGAAGATGTAAAGCATCACTATGCCATTTAAGCTTTATCGATTTGTGTTTGAGGTGGTGAATCAAATTCTATGTTGGGTCGGGTGTTTGTCATTGGAAAGAAAAGGTAGGTTAGGTCTTGAAAGAGCATAGATAAAAGTAGTTGTTTGTCTCAGTAGGGTCATTCTGTGAGAAACAGAAACATCTTCCTCCAAAGGACATTTCTTTGTGCTAAATTCCTGGAAAATACTGAATCCGATTGACGTTTTTTGTTCCATGTTCACACAGAATAACCCTATTGGGAGGAGAGAAGGAATAACCAACCCTATTGGGAGGAGGGAAGGAATAACCAACCCTATTGGGAGGAGGGAAGGAATAACCAACCCTATTGGGAGGAGGGAAGGAATAACCAACCCTATTGGGAGGAGGGAAGGAATAACCAACCCTATTGGGAGGAGGGAAGGAATAACCAACCCTATTGGGAGGAGGGAAGGAATAACCAACACTATTGGGAGGAGGGAAGGAATAACCAACCCTATTGGGAGGAGGGAAGGAATAACAAACCCTATTGGGAGGAGGGAAGGAATAACCAACCCTATTGGGAGGAGGGAAGGAATAACCAACCCTATTGGGAGGAGGGAAGGAATAACCAACCCTATTGGGAGGAGGGAAGGAATAACCAACCCTATTGGGAGGAGGGAGGGTGTCTTGTCAAGGAATAACCAACCCTATTGGGAGGAGGGAAGGAATAACCAACCCTATTTGGAGGAGGGAAGGTGTCTTGTCAAGGAATAACCAACCCTATTTGGAGGAGGGAGGGTGTCTTGTCAAGGAATAACCAACCCTATTTTGAGGAGGGAGGGTGTCTTGTCAAGGAATAACCAACCCTATTTGGAGGAGGGAGGGTGTCTTGTCAAGGAATAACCAACCCTATTTGGAGGAGGGAGGGTGTCTTGTCAAGGAATAACCAACCCTATTTGGAGGAGGGAGGGTGTCTTGTCAAGGAATAACCAACCCTATTTGGAGGAGGGAGGGTGTCTTGTCAAGGAATAACCAACCCTATTTGGAGGAGGGAGGGTGTCTTGTCAAGGAATAACCAACCCTATTGGGAGGAGGGAGGGTGTCTTGTCAAGGAATAACCAACCCTATTGGGAGGAGGGAGGGTGTCTTGTCAAGGAATAACCAACCCTATTGGGAGGAGGGAGGGTGTCTGGGCAGGGAAGAGCTAATGGCTAATGTTGACATTTGATCCATCTGTGTCCCACTGCTTGCTGAACTCCCATCTGTCACTCCCCTGTCCATAATGCATAGCTAGTAGTCTCCCAGTCCCACACACAATTCACCTTAAGTTGTTAGACAAAATTGGTTACATAAACATAGGATTTGGCGATTGCCACCTCTGGGTGGTTCTAAACTATTAATAAATGATGAACTATTGCTGAACAGCAAATCTTTACATTGTAAAATGAGAAGACATGTACAAACAGAAGAAATATGGAGTAAATTGAAGAGGCAGCATTTGCCAGACAACTAGTTACTTCAGTTTAAAAACACAACAAGGTCCATTCAAGCGAAAATAAGGGATGACAAGGTTGCACATACCACCAGCAAACAAATGAACTACTTTAAAAAAATCTAAATGTTTTTTCGTTTTAAATTAAATGGAATAGTCTGATCAGCAACAATTAATTAGTAGGCAGTAGCGTGGTGGTACAGACCCTGGTAATGAATAGTGCATTAAAATCCCAGTCTAACAAAATTACAACCCAGTCATGAATTCAGAGAGCGGTCTGCTTGGCACCCAGTAGAAAAAGAGCACCTCTTTGGCTTGTGTGCCAATTCTAGTGGCGGGTATCTCAGTGTCTGACAGACACACACCAGGGTGTCCTGTTTGCCTGGGCATGCAAGCATCAGCATATCTCCTAGATAACGAGACCAGTACTTCAAACGAGATGATGACAAAAGCCAATTGGTACAGTTATCAAACGCAGATATTAAGGCCTTTGAAATGGGACTGGGTTAAGGTGAGATGTGTGTGGGACTGTGTTAATTATAATAAATGCTAATGCAGGGAACAGGGTGCAGACATCTTACGAAATGTACAGTGCCTTGCCTTTAGCAAGTTGTTAGTTGTGTATCACCCTGTTTGTCTTCAGTCAGAGTGCCTTTGAATTTCTATTGTGATCCCAGCATTTTATAGCTCAAGATTATTTACCAGGATGGGCTTGGTACGCCTATTTAAAGTTTACCTCAAACGTAAAGCTTGTACATTGTATTGCATGATACAACACAAATAAAAGCCTTGAAAGATGTTCTTTAGGCAAATATTCAGATTGCTTTTGTTCTCATCTTGTTAAGTGGGTTTTGAAAGACGTAATGGGAATGCAGTAATTGGCTCCTGAGGTAAAGTAAACGGTCTCTGAGTGGGGTAGGGACAAGCATTGATTTGGACTGAGGTAGAGTTTCCCAAATTGTAGATACTTAATATACACAAATACATGTTCCTTGTAATTATGTGGTACAAGTACAGAAAATCTCTCTTTTGTCTACAAACCTTTGTGTGTCTTGGCACCATATGTCTTTGTATGACCAGCTGCTACTGGGGATCTTTCGTGTGTGTGTGTGTTGGGGGGGGGGGGGGGGGCTTTTGTTGTGTCTACCCTTGCGTGTCTGGCTGAGTTGACAGTATGTGAGAGGACAGTGTAACAAGAGTCGAAACCTTGTCCTCTTTGTTTGGTAATTATACCACTCTGCGTTCACATGGTAGAGGGGTACTGTGAAGAACCATCAGGGTAGAGAGCACGCCAAACAAAGCCTTAACAATCTGGAAATAATTCCCTTGACCCTATTCAACCCACTGGTTTTAGGCATAGTCCTTCATCTCTCACTATAGGGCTATGGTGTAGGGCGATGGTGTAGAGCGATGGTGTAGGGCGTTGGTGTAGGGCTATAGGGGTAGGGTGTAGGGCGTTGGTGTAGGGTGTTGGTGTAGGGCTATAGGGGTAGGGTGTAGGGCGTTGGTGTAGGGTGTTGGTGTAGGGCTATAGGGGTAGGGTGTAGGGCGTTGGTGTAGGGCGTTGGTGTAGGGCGATGGGGTAGAACGATGGTGTAGGGCTATGGTGTAGGGCTATAGGGGTAGGGCTGTAGGGCGTTGGTGTAGGGCGATGGTGTAGGGTGTTGGTGTAGGGTGATGGTGTAGGGCGATGGTGTAGGGCGTTGGTGTAGGGCGATGGGGTAGAGCGATGGTGTAGGGCTATGGTGTAGGGCTAAAGGGGTAGGGTGTAGGGCGTTGGTGTAGGGCGATGGTGCAGGGCGATGGTGTAGGGCGTTGGTGTAGGGCTATGGTGTAGGGCGATGGTGTAGGGCGTTGGTGTAGGGCTATGGTGTAGGGCGATGGTGTAGGGCGATGGTGTAGGGTGATGGTGTAGGGCGTTGGTGTAGGGCGTTGGTGTAGGGCGATGGTGTAGAGCGATGGTGTAGGGCGTTGGTGTAGAGCTATGGTGTAGGGCGATGGTGTAGGGCGTGGGGTGTAGGGCTGTGGTGTAGGGCGATGGTTTAGGGCTATGGTGTAGGGCTATAGGGGTAGGGTGTAGGGCGATGGTGTAGGGCATTGGTGTAGGGCTATGGTGTAGGGCGATGGTGTAGGGCTATGGTTTAGGGCTATGGTGTAGGGCGATAGTGTAGGGCTTTGGTGTAGGGCAATGGTTTAGGGCTATGGTGTAGGGCGATGGTGTAGGGCCTTGGTGTAGGGCAATGGTTTAGGGCTATGGTGTAGGGCTATAGTGTAGGGCTATGGTGTAGGACTTTGGTGTAGGGCTATGGTGTAGGACTTTGGTGTAGGGCTATGGTGTAGGGCGATAGTGTAGGGCCTTGGTGTAGGGCAATGGTTTAGGGCTATGGTGTAGGGCTATAGTGTAGGGCTATGGTGTAGGACTTTAGTGTAGGGCTATGGTGTAGGACTTTAGTGTAGGGCTATGGTGTAGGACTTTAGTGTAGGGCTATAGTGTAGGCCTATAGTGTAGGGCTATGGTGTAGGACTTTAGTGTAGGGCTATGGTGTAGGGCTATAGTGTAGGGCTATGGTGTAGGACTTTAGTGTAGGGCTATGGTGTAGGACTTTAGTGTAGGGCTATAGTGTAGGCCTATAGTGTAGGGCTATAGTGTAGGGCTATGGTGTAGGGCTATGGTGTAGGGCTGTGGTGTAGGGCTATGGTGTAGGGCTATGGTGTAGGGCTATGGTGTAGGGCTATAGTGTAGGGCTATAGTGTAGGGTTATAGTGTAGGGCTATGGTGTAGGGCTATGGTGTAGGGCTATAGTGTAGGGCTATGGTGTAGGGCTATGGTGTAGGACTTTAGTGTAGGGCTATGGTGTAGGGCTATGGTGTAGGACTTTAGTGTAGGGCTATGGCGTAGGACTTTAGTGTAGGGCTATGGTGTAGGGCTATAGTGTAGGGCTATGGTGTAGGGCTTTAGTGTAGGGCTATGGTGTAGGACTTTAGTGTAGGGCTATGGTGTAGGGCTATAGTGTAGGGCTATGGTGTAGGGCTATGGTGTAGGGCTATGGTGTAGGGCTATAGTGTAGGGCTATGGTGTAGGACTTTAGTGTAGGGCTATGGTGTAGGGCTATAGTGTAGGGCTATGGTGTAGGACTATAGTGTAGGGCTATAGTGTAGGGCTATGGTGTAGGGCTATAGTGTAGGGCTATGGTGTAGGACTTTAGTGTAGGGCTATGGTGTAGGGCTATAGTGTAGGGCTATGGTGTAGGGCTATGGTGTAGGACTTTAGTGTAGGGCTATGGTGTAGGGCTATAGTGTAGGGCTATAGTGTAGGGCTATAGTGTAGGGCTATTGTGTAGGGCGATGGTGTAGGGCTATAGTATAGGGCTATAGTGTAGGGCTATGGTGTAGGACTTTAGTGTAGGGCTATAGTGTAGGGCTATAGTGTAGGGCTATAGTGTAGGGCTATGGTATATTGGACATTGTGTCTGTCAGATACTGACAAGGAACACTACACCATGTCATTTATTCATGCACTGTATTGTTAGTGTTGCAACAGTGAACTTGAACGTGCTTCTACCTACTTTGCTAGCCTATATCCCAAATCCCCAAACTCTTTCTGTTTAAATGGAGGAAACACTGTCTGCGCTAATGTTCACAGGTTGGAGTTTTACCTTGGATTTGGCACTGGATGAAAAAGTTGACACAGTCAGTAGGAATCTTTCTCCAGTGATCATTGTTGAAGAATCTTGCTTTATTGTGGTGATAAAGTTGAAAAGTTACTGGACCATTCTTCAAACCAAAAGGCATTACGTTAAAGTGGAACAAGCCAGCAGAGGTGAAAAGCAGTGCTTTGTTTGCAATTAGGTTAATGGGGTATGTTTTCAAATGTTGACTGACATGACCTTTGTGTCTTTAATGTATCTTTAAGTGTTATTCTATGACCCTGGTTGATCCTGGTTGTCTCTGATTCCAGACGGTGTCCACCGTGTCACGGCCCTCTGCACCCTGCGTGTCACCATTATCACAGACGACATGCTGACCAACAGCATAACGGTGCGCCTTGAGAACATGTCCCAAGAGCGCTTCTTGTCCCCGCTGCTCGCCCTCTTCATGGAGGGCGTGGCAGCGGTCCTGTCCACCCGCCCTGATGGCGTCTTCGTTTTCAACATCCAGAAGGACACACACGTCCAGGGGAGAATCCTCAACGTCACCTTCTCCGCCCTGCGCCCTCCTGGCGGACCCGGGGGCACCATCCCCTCTGGACCTTTCTTCCCCTCAGAAGCCCTGCAGGAGCAGATTTATCTGAACCGGACTCTGCTCACCCTGGTGTCCAGCCAGCATGTGCTGCCCTTTGACGATAACATCTGCCTCCGCGAGCCCTGTGAGAACTACATGAAGTGTGTGTCGGTGCTGAGGTTCGACAGCTCGGCACCCTTCGTGTCCTCGGATACGGTGCTGTTCAGGCCTATCCACCCGGTGACGGGGCTGCGCTGCCGATGCCCAGCAGGTTTCACGGGGGACTACTGTGAGACGGAGATTGACCTGTGCTACTCAGGTCCCTGCCAGAATAACGGCAAGTGCCGGAGCAGGGAAGGCGGGTACACTTGTGAGTGTCCGGAGGACTTCACCGGTGAGTGTTGTTATCCACTTTTTGGTTTCCTACTTGACTCTTTTTCTTTCACCCCATTCTTGATCCGCTCTTTTTCACGTCAGTCTTTCTTTCACCTTTCACTCTGACTTTGCTTTTGACTTTCTTTCCTGTCTCTCTGTCATTAGGGTTAGGGTTAGTCTCTCTGTTGTTAGTGTTAGGGTTAGTCTCTCTGTCATTAGGGTTAGGGTTAGTCTCTCTGTTGTTAGTGTTAGGGTTAGTCTCTCTGTCATTAGGGTTAGGGTTAGTCTCTCTGTTGTTTGGGTTAGGGTTAGTCTCTCAGTTGTTAGGGTTAGGGTTAGTCTCTGTGTCAATAGTGTTAGGGTTAGTCTCTCTGTTGTTAGGATTAGGGTTAGTCTCTCTGTCTTTAGGGTTAGGGTTAGCCTCTGTGTCATTAGTGTTAGGGTTAGTCTCTCTGTCATTAGGGTTAGGGTTAGTCTCTCTGTTGTTAGGGTTAGTCTCTCTGTCATTAGGGTTAGGGTTAGTCTCTCTGTTGTTAGGGTTAGGGTTAGTCTCTGTGTCATTAGTGTTAGGGTTAGTCTCTCTGTTGTTAGGGTTAGTCTCTCTGTTGTTAGGGTTAGTCTCTGTTGTTAGGTTTAGGGTTGGTCTCTCTGTCGTTAGTGTTAGGGTTAGTCTCTCTGTTGTTAGGGTTAGTCTCTCTGTCATTATGGTTAAGGTTAGTCTCTCTGTCGTTAGTGTTATGGTTAGTCTCTCTGTTGTTAGGGTTAGGGTTAGTCTCTCTGTTGTTAGGGTTAGTCTCTCTGTCGTTAGAGTTAGGGTTAGTCTCTCTGTCATTAGTGTTAGGGTTAGTCTCTGTCATTAGTGTTAGGGTTAGTCTCTGTGTCATTAGTGTTAGGGTTAGTCTCTCTGTTGTTAGGGTTAGTCTCTCTGTTGTTAGGGTTAGTCTCTGTTGTTAGGTTTAGGGTTGGTCTCTCTGTCGTTAGTGTTAGGGTTAGTCTCTCTGTTGTTAGGGTTAGTCTCTCTGTCATTATGGTTAAGGTTAGTCTCTCTGTCGTTAGTGTTATGGTTAGTCTCTCTGTTGTTAGGGTTAGGGTTAGTCTCTCTGTTGTTAGGGTTAGTCTCTCTGTCGTTAGAGTTAGGGTTAGTCTCTCTGTCATTAGTGTTAGGGTTAGTCTCTGTCATTAGTGTTAGGGTTAGTCTCTGTGTCATTAGTGTTAGGGTTAGTCTCTCTGTTGTTAGGGTTAGTCTCTCTGTCATTATGGTTAAGGTTAGTCTCTCTGTCGTTAGTGTTATGGTTAGTCTCTCTGTTGTTAGGGTTAGGGTTAGTCTCTCTGTTGTTAGAGTTAGGGTTAGTCTCTCTGTCGTTAGAGTTAGGGTTAGTCTCTGTCATTAGTGTTAGGGTTAGTCTCTGTCATTAGTGTTAGGGTTAGTCTCTGTGTCATTAGTGTTAGGGTTAGTCTCTCTGTTATTAGGGTTAGTCTCTGTGTCATTAGTGTTAGGGTTAGTCTCTCTGTTGTTAGGGTTAGGGTTAGTCTCTCTATCATTAGGATTAGGGTTAGTCTTTCTCTCATTGGTTTAGGGTTATGGTTAGTCTCTGTGTCATTAGTACTTAGATAGAAACATGCCTACCCCCACCGAGAACGCACATCTGCTTTGACAGAGCCTCTGTCTATAGAGCTTAATATTCCCCCTATATTAAAGACATGGCCCACAGTCAAAACCATGATTCTGCAGAGAAGCTATTACCTGTTAATCAAACCCTAGCCATCTATGCTTTGAAGACTCTTGGCCAGCCCCAGGTAGTCTCAAGTCATAACGTGGCTGATGATGGTTGACCTGACAGTGTTGGCCTCAGGTTTCTCACACTTTCGGGAAAAAGATCCCTTGTAATTCCCTCCAAACCGGAGATTATCTGTCTTGCAGTCGGGTCATTACCTGCTGGAATTCCGTGCCCCGTAAGTCATCGGTGTTCTTTTTATCCAGATCTTGTCAGGGAGCTGGAAATGATCTGGTAGTGGCACATTGGAATGCAAAGACCTTGTGGGTTGACAATGTTCCTTTTGACCTGTGGGAAAATCATCTCTTGACTCCTTGGTGCTCTCTTTCATAATATGTAATACAATGACCCTTAAAGGGTGACATAATCCCACTTCACTTTCCACACACATTTCTCTGTAGTCTTCCTGTCTCTGTTCTTTATCGCTTCCATATAAAAGCCTTGTCGTGTAATACATTGTTACCATATTGTAAATGATCCTTTCCTGTTTTTTTTATTGGGAGCTATCTTTCAGCTCAGTACGTGACCCCTTAATGGTCACCCCAAGCTGTTAGGGAAAGGAGAACAGAGTGATGTCATCACTACTGACATCAGCATCCATTTGAATGGTGTCACCTCCGAAACACATCTCAGGTCTAGTTAACCAGGCAGGACAGTGTCAATGTGGGTTGCTGACGGGTCATGACAGGTGTCTTACAGACCACCAAGGTGGCCTGCTGCTTGGACAAAGACACTCCATTGTTCGGTTGTCATTATGCCACAAGCCGTTTGGTTCCAGCAAAGAGCCGAGGGTCAGTCTGGGTCACAGAGCATGGTGGTTACAATCTGCTGTGTTTTGACATGCTTGTGAAGGGCAGTTGGACCCCAACCCCCTCTTTCTGAGTCCATTCAGACTAGCTTGTAGGTTGTGTTGTAATGGAGTTGAACTTGTGTCTGCTGAAAACCTGACTGATTTCAGCTTGTTCCCCAAAATATATTTGTGGGGCTTCGCCCAGGACACATCACAATATAAAGGCCTGAAAGGAGGATTTAAAGGAGAACATGTGTACCCGTTTACACACCTACCTCAACTTTTGTCAATAACAGTTTTTCCGTTTTTTATACTCAGCAGTTTTTTATACCCACCCGGGCCGCCCGTTTCCTTTTCCCTTCCTACAGGTGAGCATTGTGAGGTGAACTCCCGCTCACCTGGGCCGCCCGTTTCCTTTTCCCTTCCTACAGGTGAGCATTGTGAGGTGAACTCCCGCTCACCTGGGCCGCCCGTTTCCTTTTCCCTTCCTACAGGTGAGCATTGTGAGGTGAACTCCCGCTCACCTGGGCCGCCCGTTTCCTTTTCCCTTCCTACAGGTGAGCATTGTGAGGTGAACTCCCGCTCACATGGGCCGCCCGTTTCCTTTTCCTTCCTACAGGTGAGCATTGTGAGGTGAACTCCCGCTCACCTGGGCCGCCCGTTTCCTTTTCCCTTCCTACAGGTGAGCATTGTGAGGTGAACTCCCGCTCACCTGGGCCGCCCGTTTCCTTTTCCCTTCCTACAGGTGAGCATTGTGAGGTGAACTCCCGCTCACCTGGGCCGCCCGTTTCCTTTTCCCTTCCTACAGGTGAGCATTGTGAGGTGAACTCCCGCTCACCTGGGCCGCCCGTTTCCTTTTCCCTTCCTACAGGTGAGCATTGTGAGGTGAACTCCCGCTCACCTGGGCCGCCCGTTTCCTTTTCCCTTCCTACAGGTGAGCATTGTGAGGTGAACTCCCGCTCTGGCCGTTGCGTCCCGGGGGTGTGTAAGAACGGGGCCAGGTGTGTGGATCTCCTGGTGGGGGGGTTTGTGTGCCAGTGCCTCCCAGGGGAGTACCAGAAACCCTATTGTGAGATGAGCACCCGCAGCTTCCCTGGCCAGTCCTTCATCACCTTCAGAGGGCTACGACAGAGGTTTCACTTCACTGTGTCCTTCATGTAAGTACACCTATGTGTCTTATAACATGTCCCTATAATAATGTGTACGTGTGGCTTTTTTTGGGGGGGGGGGTTCTCTTTGCATTCAAAAACACCTGGAGTTTTTGTTACATAGTACTGAGCCAAAAGGTACACATCTAACGCCATGTCTGAATATACAGTACCAGTCAAAAGTTTGGACACCTACTCATTCAAGGGTTTTTCTATATTTTTTACTATTTTCTACATTGTAGAATAATAGTGAAGACGTCAAAACTATGAAATAACACATATGGAATCATGTAGTAAACAAAAAAGTGTTAAACAAATCAAAATGTATTTTAGATTTGAGATTATTAAAAATAACTACCCTTGCCTTGATGACAGCTGGGCTGGCATTCTCTCAACCATCTTCATGAGCTTCACCTGGAATGCATTTCAATTAACAGGTGTGCCTTGTTAAAAGTTAATTTGTGGAATTTATTTAGTTCTTAATGCGTTTGAGCCAACCAGTTGTGTTGTGACAAGGTAGGGGTGGTATACAGACGATAGCCCTATTTGGTAAAATACCAAGTCCATATTATGGCAAGAACAGCTCAAATAAACAAAGATAAACCACAGTCCACCATTACTTAAAGACATGAAGGTCAGTCAAAATGGAAAGAACTTTGAAAGTTTCTTCAAGTGCAGTCGCTAAAACTATCAAAGGTTAGGATGAAACTGTCTCTCATGAGGACCGCCACAGGAAAGGAAGACCCACAGTTACCTCTGCTGCAGAGGATACGTTCATTAGCGTTGCCAGCCCCAGAAATTGCAGCATCACAGAGTTCAAGTAACAGACACATCTCAACATCAACTGTTCAGAGGAGACTGCGTGAATCAGGATTTCATGGTCGAATTGCTGCAAAGAAACCACTACACCAATAATAAGTAGACACTTGCTTGTGCCAAGAAACACCAGCAAAGGACATTAGACCGGTGGAAATCTGTCCTTTGGTCTCATGAGTCCAAATTAGAAATTTTTGGTTCCAACCGCTGTGAGATGCATAGTAGGTGTACGGATGATCTCTGCATGTGTGGTTCCCACTGTGAAGCATGGAGGAGGAGGTGTGATGGTGTGGGGGTGCTTTGCTGACACTGTCAGTGATTTATTTAGAATTCGAGGCACACTTAACCTGGATGGCTACCACAGCATTCTGCAGCGATACATCATCCCATCTGGTTTGCGCTTAGTGGGACTATCATTTGTTTTTCAACAGGACAATGACCCAACACACCTCCAGGCTGTGTAAGAGCTATTTGACCAAGAAGGAGAGTGAGGGAGTGCTGCATCAGATGACCTGGTCTCCACAATCCCCCGACCCCAATCCAATTGAGAAGGTTTGGGATAAGTTGGACTGCAGAGTGAAGGAAAATCACCCAACAAGCGCTTATCATATGTGGGAACTCCTTCAAGACTGTTGGAAAAATAAAGAAAAACCCTTGAATGAGTAGGTGTGTCCAAACTTTTGACTGGTACTGTACATACAACCCTTTGTAATAAGCAGTAATGGCTGTATCAATGGAATCACAAATAAACCTCATTGCCTCATTCTCGTTGTCTCACTCACTTGACATGCTTAGGCATAGGCACATCTGAACTTCAAATCACAGAAGTGCTGAATCACAGGGCTGGTACATCAGCCTTGACATTTGTGTTCTGTTTTCACGAAAGAAGCACAAGCCATTTCATCCAGTGGTTAGGTGCAGATATTGGTTCAAATAGTATTCATTTTTAATTTGAAATACTTTAAAAGTTTAAGAGCTTGCCTGGAGTGACATTTTATATATCAAGGCTGTAGTGAAACATCTCTTCCTCGCGTCCAGCTCAGGTTCCCTGGCAAAGGTAAAAACAGGAAGTGATGCGTGGAGCCAGGGGACTCTAGATGTTTGGCTTTGTTGATCATGGTTTCCTGTGACGCTGCCGTGTGCCATATGGCTTTTGACCTTTGTGTCCGTACCCGCTACGTGCCAAAGGGTTCATGACACACAGCGGAATGGCTCCCAGTACTAGCTCTGGTTCTATGTCTGTCCGCACCAATCCTCCTTCCCTCCATAATTTTCCAAATTCCTTTTGCTCCTCTCATTGTCTCTAGTTCAATATGATTATTTTTTCAATTTTCCCTTTTCACTCTCATTGTCCGTCATTTCCCAGGTTAATTTGTCTCTCAATGTGTCCCACTCTCCCCCGTTCTTTCATTACCTCAAGACAGGTTTAAGCCTTGAGACAATTGAGACACGGATTGTGTATGTGTGCCATTCAGAGGGTGAATGGGCAATACAAAATATTTAAGTGCCTTTGAACGGGGTATGGTAGTAGGTGCCAGGCACTGTTTTTCACACAACAGTTTCCCGTGTGTATCAAGAATGGTCCATCACCCAAAGGACATCCATCCAACTTGACTCAACTGTGGGAAGCATTGGAGTCAATTTGGGCCAGCATCCCTGTGGAATTCTTTCGACACCTTGTTTGAGTCCATGCCCTGACGAATTGAGGCTGTTCTGAGGGCAACTCAATATTAGGAAGGTGTTCTTAATATTTTGTACACTCAGTGTACTGTACTGTATAATCAATGATAATATAATATATTGTACTGTTTAATAAGTAATAATATAGTATACAATCAATGATAATATACTGCTGATAATATACTGTACCAGGGTTAGGGTCAATTCCATTTCAATTTTAGTCAATTCAGAAAGTAAATTAATTTCCAATTCCAAATTTTCCTAATTGAAAGTATTGGAAAAAAATTGGAATTGGAGTTAGAATTTCATTGTACTTCTGGACTTGAAATGTTTTTTTTTACCCCAAGCCTGTACTGTACTGTACAATCAATGTGACCTTTGCTCCTGTATGACCTCCTGTATGACCTCCTGTCTGACCTCCTGTCTGACCTCCTGTATGGCCTGCAGGTTTGCCACCAGAGAGAGGAATGCCCTGCTGCTTTACAACGGAAGGTTTAACGAGAAGCACGACTTCATGGCCTTGGAGATCATCGAGGATCAAATCCAGCTCACCTTCTCAGCAGGTAAGGACGTAAAGGATGCAGAGAAGAGATGGCCGCCAGACTCTTCCATTTACTCTGTTCCCTTTGCTTCACTTCACTTCTCTCTCCTATCCCCCTCTCTGTGAAATACTAAATCTCATTAACAGGGAGGTTCTGACCAACTGGGCAGGGGTCAGAGTTTATGGAGCCAAGATAATTGAGGGTAAACAGTGATCATGCAGTTCACCCAGTAGACTGTGTTGTGTTGAGTTTGGCAGGGAATTACTGCCATGGAGGCATTAGCCTAGTAAACAATCATTAACCGACAGTCTATCTAACTAAAGTAGTGTTCACTGATCTGGATCAGTAGCACCGATATTAAAATAACTCAAGAGGTCCAAAGGTTTGTGTTTTTCTGAACCTTCCCCTTCCCCATCCCTCAGCTCTCTACCAAACCTTCCCCAGCCCCACCCCTCAGCTTTCTACCAAACCTTCCCCTCCCCCATCCCTCAGCTTTATACCAAACCTTCCCCTTCCCCATCCCTCAGCTTTCTACCAAACCTTCCCCTTCCCCATCCCTCAGCTTTATACCAAACATTCTCCAGCCCCATCCCTCAGCTTTATACCAAACATTCCCCAGCCCCATCCCTCAGCTTTATACCAAACCTTCCCCAGCCCCATCCCTCAGCTTTATACCAAACCTTCCCCAGCCCCATCCCTCAGCTTTATACCAAACCTTCCCCAGCCCCATCCCTCAGCTTTATACCAAACCTTCCCCAGCCCCATCCCTCAGCTTTATACCAAACCTTCCCCAGCCCCATCCCTCAGCTTTATACCAAACCTTCCCCAGCCCCATCCCTCAGCTTTATACCAAACCTTCCCCAGCCCCATCCCTCAGCTTTATACCAAACCTTCCCCTTCCCCATCCCTCAGCTTTATACAAAACCTTCCCCAGCCCCATCCCTCAGCTTTATACCAAACCTTCCCCAGCCCCATCCCTCAGCTTTATACCAAACCTTCCCCAGCCCCATCCGTCAGCTTTATACCAAACCTTCCCCAGCCCCATCCCTCAGCTTTATACCAAACCTTCCCCTTCCCCATCCCTCAGCTTTATACCAAACCTTCCCCAGCCCCATCCCTCAGCTTTATACCAAACCTTCCCCAGCCCCATCCCTCAGCTTTATACCAAACCTTCCCCAGCCCCATCCCTCAGCTTTATACCAAACCTTCCCCAGCCCCATCCCTCAGCTTTATACCAAACCTTCCCCAGCCCCATCCCTCAGCTTTATACCAAACCAAGTGGCAGGGCTGCCATTGGGTGTCACACGCTCAGGGTTGTGACTTCAAAGAAAGAAAGAGTAGTGAGAGGAAGTATCTATGAAAAGGGCCAAACTCAGTTGGAATGGATTCTGTGTCGATTAAACTCTTTCCTGTTTCCTTTGTCCTGTTTCCATCGCTCTAGGAGAAGCCAAAACCACCGTATTACCCTTTGTCCTGAGTGGGGTCAGTGATGGTCAGTGGCATAGAGTACAGCTACACTACTACAACAAGGTAAGCACACATCCTGGATAGGTGGAGGCTATCATGATAACATAAGATTTGATCACTAAAAGAATGATCCCTGTTTACTTGTTGTGCTTCATGCCTTCACCCAGACCACGCTTGGTCTGTGGGGTAAGTGACGAGTGGTGTGGTGGGCGCGGGGGAGAAGGGGGTGGTCATGGTTTAGAAATCCTTCAATCACAGTTACTAGGGCACCAGTAGGATTAGGATGTTATTAACCCAGATGAAGTGCCCTCATAAACCTCCAGGCCAAAGGTCATTCAAGTAGTGCACTCATACTATCCCCCCAACCTCCTCAAACTCCACACAGAGTCCAGAGTTTGAAAGGGTTGTCATGGGAACAGACACGCTAGTCTTTGTTTTGGGCGATTTTAGAGTTGATTTGAGGCCGTTGTATTGACAAAGAATAGAATTATTGAGATTCCATTTTGAGCTTTGTTCTCTTGTTTTGAAAGACAATCTGGGTTAGGCCTGTGTAACTAAACGGGATGGCCTCAAGCAGAGAATTATTTCTGGATCCAGGGCTTTCTGTGCAGGATTTTTTATGTTTATGGGCAGTGGAGGTTATTGTATTCACCTTCAAAGATGGAACCCACTGAGAGTACTGTTCCTGGAAAGATATTAGTTGTTTTTAGCCTGGCTAAACCTTTGAAAATGTGAGAATGTAGAGTCGTGACCAAAGGTTTTGAGAATGACACAAATATTAATTTCCGCAAAGTCTGCTGCTTCAGTGTGTTTAGATATTTTTGCCAGATGTTACTATGGAATACTGAAGTATAATTACAAGTATTTCGTAAGTGTCATAGGCTTTTATTGCCAATTACAAGAAGTTGATGCAAAGAGTCAATATTTGCAGTGTTGACCCTTCTTTTTCAAGACCTCTGCAATCCGCCCTGGCATACTGTCAATTAACTTCTGGGCCACATCCTGACTGATGGCAGCCCATTCTTGCATAATCAATGCTTGGAGTTTGTCAGAATTTGTGGGTTTTTGTTTGTCCACCCGCCTCTTGAGGATTGAACACAACTTCTCAAAGTGGATTAAGGTCTGGGAAGTTCCCTGGCCATGGACCTAAAATATCGATGTTTTGTTCCCCGAGCCACTTAGTTATCACTTTGCCTTATGGCAAGGTGCTCCATCATGCTGGAAAGGCATTGTTCATCACCAAACTGTTCCTGGATTGTTGGGAGAAGTTGCTCTCGGAGGATGTGTTGGTACCATTCTTTATTCATGGCTTTGTTCTTAGGCAAAATTGTGAGTGAGCCCACTCCTTTGACTGAGAAGCAACCCCACACATGAATGGTCTCAGGATGCTTTACTGTTGGCATGACACAGGACTGATGGTAGCGCTCACCATGTTTCCTGGAGAGAAGTGGCTTCTTTGCTGCCCTTCTTGACACCAGGCCATCCTCCAAAAGTGTTTGCCTCACTGTGTGTGCAGATGCACTCACACCTGCCTGCTGCCATTCCTGAGCAAGCTCTATACTGGTGGTGCCCCGATCCCGTAGCTGAATCAACTTTAGGAGACGGGCATGGCGCTTGCTGGACTTTCTTGGACTCCCTGAAGCCTTCTTCACAACAATTGATCCGCTCTCCTTGAAGTTCTTGATGATCCGATAAATTGTTGATTTAGGTGCAATCTTACTGGCAGCAATATCCTTGCCTGTGAAGCCCTTTTTGTGAAAAGCAATGATGACGGCACGTGTTTCCTTGTAGGTAGCCATGGATGACAGAGGCAGAACAATGATTCCAAGCACCACCCTCCTTTTGAAGCTTCCAGTCTGTTATTCAAACTCAATCAACATGACAGAGTGATCTTCAGCCTTGTCCTCCTCAACACTCACACCTTTATTAACGAGAGAATCACTGACATGATGTCAGCTGGTCCTTTTGTGGCAGGGCTGAAATGCAGTGGAAATGTTTTTGGGGGATTCAGTTCATTTACAGGGCAAAGAGGAACTTTGCAATTAATTGCAATTCATCTGATCACTCTTCATAACATTCTGGAGTATATGCAAATTGCCATCATTCAAACTGAGGCAGCAGACTTTGTGAAAATTAATATTTGTGTCATTCTCAAAACCTTTGGCCACGACTGTACTACGGTGCCCCTACTCATACATACATTCATACTTGGTCATATGCAGACATACACTATCATTTTGTAAGCTGTAAGAACATGAGCCTGGTCCTAGACTGTCTTCTGATTTACATATTTCCCCATGTGGCGGCAGGGTAGCCTAGTGGTTAGAGCGTTGGACTAGTAACCGAAAGGTAGCAAGTTCGAATCCCCGAGCTGACAAGGTACAAATCTGTCGTTCTGCCCCTGAACCGGCAGTTAACCCACTGTTCCTAGGCCGTCATTGAAAATAAGAATTTGTTCTTAACTGACTTGCCTAGTAAAATAAAGGTAAAATAAAAAATGTGTACAACATCTAACATTAGTAATGCACCGATATGACATTTTTGGCCGATACTGATATCCAATATTTTCCTTGTCAAAAAAAAGATTCCAATTACCGATATATAAAAAATGTGCGGCCTTTTAAGCATTCTAGTACAGTTAATTAGTTAACACACACACGTAGACGCAGCGGTCTAAGGCACTGCATCTCAGTGCAAGAGGCATCACTATAGTCCCTGGTTCAAATCCTGGCTGTATCACATCAGGCCATGATTGGGAGTCCCATAGGGTGGTGCACAATTGGCCCAGCGTCGTCCGGGTTTAGCCGGGGTAGGCCGTCATTGTAAATAAGAATTTGTTCTCAACTGACTTGCCTAGTTAAATAAAGTTTACACACACACACACACACACGAAAACACACACACCGACCAAAAAGTTATTTTGTTGGAATTTACGTATGTCCCCATTACCAGTAAAACATCATCAAAACCTATTTCTTTCACTTACTTTCTGTGCTGTTTCGTTGTTCATTTGTTCAGTCGTTTCATTCTTAACCAGGATTTCAAATGGAACTCCGTTTGGGTCTTTGCATGTCAAAAAATATACTATTTAACACTATTTGATGTGTCAAGTAACACTATTTGACGTGTCAAATAACACATTTAACGTGTCAAATAAGCATGTTGACCAATCAGGACATAAATATGACGGCACGTCACATAATAATTTAACGCGTTCATTAATTTTTCACGTAGTTATTACACATTGATTACACTATCACTCGTATTTCATATGTCACAGCGATTCATCGATACGTATGCTATGATGCTGGTAAAGTTGTCTCGCTCACCTATAGTGCTGGTCATAAAAATAGCTAGCTAGCTCATGGATGCAAACAATATTCTTCCCCAAAAACATAGCAAAACAACATAATCTGTTTCAGTAGCTATAGTTAGCTAGCTAACGTGTCATCATCTAAAATAACCCTAATTTACAAGACAGTTCTTATTTGATTAATGGTGGGTCGGACCCATCTATGTTAAGCTAGCCACAATAAGGATTAGCCACAATAGTGGACTTTGCGGTTAGACTTCAAAATAAAAGTATGGCATAATTCTACTATTTGTATTCATTTGCATCACTGTCAATGACATATTTTTATTAATGAAGGCAACCTGCAAATTTCACTATTGTGCCTAATCCTTATTGTGGCTAGCTTCACAACACATAACCCGGTCCGGTCGAGCCTCACAAGCCAGATGAAGCTAGCTGGCTGCTTGTAACGTTAGCTTTGGGAAACAGGGTTAAGTAGCTGGCTAGCTATTTTATTTCATGAACTGAAGTTCAATTTCAACAGGCGAACAACAAGTGGCAACCTAGCTAATACTTACTCACAAGGATTCCTAAATCATTGCTAAGAATAATGAAAATGTATGCAGTTTCATTAAGGTAACTGAGCTAAGGTAACTGAGCTAAACGACTACCGCCCCGTAGCACTCACATCCGTCATCATGAAGTGCTTTGAGAGACTAGTCAAGGACCATATCACCTCCACCCTACCTGACACCCTTGACCCACTCCAATTTGCTTACCGCCCAAATAGGTCCACAGACGATGCAATCTCAACCACACTGCACACTGCCCTAACCCATCTGGACAAGAGGAATACCTATGTGAGAATGCTGTTCATCGACTACAGCTCGGCATTCAACACCATAGTACCCTCCAAGCTCGTCATCAAGCTCGAGACCCTGGGTCTCGACCCCGCCCTGTGCAACTGGGTACTGGACTTCCTGACGGGCCGCCCCCAGGTGGTGAGGGTAGGCAACAACATCTCCTCCCCGCTGATCCTCAACACTGGGGCCCCACAAGGGTGCGTTCTGAGCCCTCTCCTGTACTCCCTGTTCACCCACGACTGCGTGGCCATGCACGCCTCCAACTCAATCATCAAGTTTGCGGACGACACAACAGTGGTAGGCTTGATTACCAATAACGACGAGACGGCCTACAGGGAGGAGGTGAGGGCCCTCGGAGTGTGGTGTCAGGAAAATAACCTCACACTCAACGTCAACAAAACTAAGGAGATGATTGTGGACTTCAGGAAACAGCAGAGGGAACACCCCCCCATCCACATCGATGGAACAGTAGTGGAGAGGGTAGCAAGTTTTAAGTTCCTCGGCATACACATCACAGACAAACTGAATTGGTCCACTCACACAGACAGCATCGTGAGGAAGGCGCAGCAGCGCCTCTTCAACCTCAGGAGGCTGAAGAAATTCGGCTTGTCACCAAAAGCACTCACAAACTTCTACAGATGCACAATCGAGAGCATCCTGGCGGGCTGTATCACCGCCTGGTATGGCAACTGCACCGCCCTCAACCGTAAGGCTCTCCAGAGGGTAGTGAGGTCTGCACAACGCATCACCGGGGGCAAACTACCTGCCCTCCAGGATACCTACACCACCCGATGCTACAGGAAGGCCATAAAGATCATCAAGGACATCAACCACCCGAGCCACTGCCTGTTCACCCCGCTGTCATCCAGAAGGCGAGGTCAGTACAGGTGCATCAAAGCTGGGACCGAGAGACTGAAAAACAGCTTCTATCTCAAGGCCATCAGACTGTTAAACAGCCACCACTAACATTGAGTGGCTACTGCCAACACACTGTCAATGACACTGACTCTACTCCAGCCACTTTAATCATGGGAATTGATGGGAAATGATGTAAATATATCACTAGCCACTTTTAACAATGCTACCTTATATAATGTTACTTACCCTACATTATTCATCTCATATGCATACGTAGATACTGTACTCTATATCATCGACTGCATCCTTATGTAATACATGTATCACTAGCCACTTTAACTACGCCACTTGGTTTACATACTCATCTCATATGTATATACTGTACTCGATATCATCTACTGTATCTTGCCTATGCTGCTCTGTACCATCACTCATTCATATATCCTTATGTACATATTCTTTATCCCCTTACACTGTGTATAAGACAGTAGTTTTTTTGGAATTGTTAGTTAGATTACTTGTTCGTTATTACTGCATTGTCGGAACTAGAAGCACAAGCATTTCGCTACACTCGCATTAACATCTGCTAACCATGTGTATGTGACAAATAAAATTTGATTTGATTTGATTTGATTTACTAGTCATTGTTTTCAGGCTAGTTGTACTGGTGCTAGCTAGGTGCCCCAGAAGTTTTGGTCGAACAAATGATGCTTTATTACCAACGCGGTATTGTAAGTATATCGTTCATGGATGGTGTTTGCTTGTTAGCTGACTTTTTTGTACAGCTTTGACAGTGCTACTGTCTCTTTTTTGACACGCAAAGACCCAAACGGCTTTCCATAGTATGTATGTCGTTAAGCTAATAGCATTGACGCTATTACTGTGTAACTCCGGTAGAGCAACAACGGAAAAATAGTGCACTTGGTAGTGTTAACCGGTGCTCGACCAGTCGGTGAAAGCCAACATCACCCACGACAGAGAACGGTTGATTGTCAAGGGCAATGAATTCCATTATATTGGCTTTAATGGATTTCGCCATTGAGTTGTCTTGCTGAAATGTTGTTACTCTTTCAAATGACTGCTGGACTTGTTGACTGCTCGATCCACACAGCAGACATGGTGGGCTAGTTTAGGAATGCGGTGTTGCACGTATAGCGCAAAATTTTACGTGGCGTCATTACTTTATGTACCTTCGTTATATAGGTATGCACGTCAGCTTTGACATCGGTTTTGCATATCGGGCGTTAAACTAGACATTGGCCGATACGGATGTTGCCATTTTTAGCTAATCTCGTCTGATTCCGATATGTTCACCGATATATGGTTTCGGTCAATTCCATTTTCATGTGTACAATATCTAACAATGTTTGGGTCACTTCCTTTTCAACTCCAGTCAATTTAGGAAGTATACTGAAATTCCAAATGGAATTTGGTTATCTTTTTGAATTGACTGGAGTTTAAATGGAATTGACCCCAAACCTGTGGCACAGTGTCTCAAATAAATATGTTTTTCAGTCAATTTTACAGACATATCTGAAATATCTTTCTACAAACAAATGACCACATTTTCGAAGCTGAAGGGAAACTAGCCTAACTGGAGCAGTATGTACATAAATAGCTGATAGCTGTTTGGGTGTGAAGTGATGTATTGTACTTATTAACTAAAGCCCATTCCCCCTTGCTTGGTTTCTTTCTGTGTGGTCCTGTGATGTTGAGGGCAGCTGAGAAAGTACTGCTCCCTCTCCTGACTTCATGTTCACTCCCCATTGAGCCACACAAGCCCTGGCCGGGCACTCTTCCCCTGTTGGGTCATTCTCGGGGCGGCCCCTGACAGTGAGGGGCTTGGGGTCCCACTACGACACCAGCTGTGGCCTATTTACTCTGTTATACACCACAAAGTCCTGGCTGTGTATAACTACTGCTAGAACATATTTAGTCCCTTCTAAGATTTTGAAATATCATTATTGATCGGGAAAGAGGATTAAATGTGGATTGGTTTGAAACTTCAGTTGAATCCCTTTTTTTGGTATGTTGATTGAAAGTTTTCTTTGTGACCATCTAGCAGAACTTGAAATATTTGAACAATTCCCAATCCCCTTCCCTTCAACATATGTGCTAAATCAGGGTGACACAGTGTTTCTTGGTAAACTTATACAAATCACACCCTTACACCCTTATGGGCTTAAAAAAAAGAGGACTGTACCATGTCAGATATAGAGTTGAAATGTAATACATTTTGAGTTTGCATCCCAATATTACAGTTTATATCCATCACAGAAGACTGAAATATAACAAAACCATTTGAAATAGAAACAGAAGATTCTCTGCGTAAAAATAAAAAAAGTGTATTAATTATGAAATTGTAAAAAAAAATATGAATAACTTCACTCTATTAGGCCAATAGAGGGAGCTTTGGTCATTTCGACTGCAGGAAAGGGTTTTAAGTAGGGGTGAAATTGTAGGTGTATTCGTATTGAACCGTTCGGTACAAGGTCCACGGTGCACGGTTCGGTACACACTGTGAACCGAACAATACATGAATCATATATTATAGCTAGGAAAATATATATATATTTCATTGTAAAAAAAATATTATTGCATAAACCAATAGCGTATAAATGAACGTGTGAAAAATATCCACATAGTAATAAAGTTGTTTATAGTTGTCTGCAGCTCATTAGTTATTACACTCCAGCGAGAACAGAGCTGAGAGACCGTCGTAGCAGCAATTAACTTATGAAGGAACAGAGCTGAGAGACCGTCGTAGCAGCAATTAACTTATGAAGGAACAGAGCTGAGAGACCGTCGTAGCAGCAATTAACTTATGAAGGAACAGAGCTGAGAGACCGTCGTAGCAGCAATTAACTTATGAAGGAACAGAGCTGAGAGACCGTCGTAGCAGCAATTAACTTATGAAGGAACAGAGCTGAGAGACCGTCGTAGCAGCAATTAACTTATGAAGGAACAGAGCTGAGAGACCGTCGTAGCAGCAATTAACTTATGAAGGAACAGAGCTGAGAGACCGTCGTAGCAGCAATTAGCTTATGAAGGAACAGAGCTGAGAGACCGTCGTAGCAGCAATTAACTTATGAAGGAACAGAGCTGAGAGACCGTCGTAGCAGCAATTAACTTATGAAGGAACAGAGCTGAGAGACCGTCGTAGCAGCAATTAACTTATGAAGGAACAGAGCTGAGAGACCGTCGTAGCAGCAATTAACTTATGAAGGAACAGAGCTGAGAGACCGTCGTAGCAGCAATTAACTTATGAAGGAACAGAGCTGAGAGACCGTCGTAGCAGCAATTAGCTTATGAAGGAACAGAGCTGAGAGACCGTCGTAGCAGCAATTAACTTATGAAGGAACAGAGCTGAGAGACCGTCGTAGCAGCAATTAACTTATGAAGGAACAGAGCTGAGAGACCGTCGTAGCAGCAATTAACTTATGAAGGAACAGAGCTGAGAGACCGTCGTAGCAGCAATTAACTTATGAAGGAACAGAGCTGAGAGACCGTCGTAGCAGCAATTAACTTATGAAGGAACAGAGCTGAGAGACCGTCGTAGCAGCAATTAACTTATGAAGGAACAGAGCTGAGAGACCGTCGTAGCAGCAATTAACTTATGAAGGAACAGAGCTGAGAGACCGTCGTAGCAGCAATTAACTTATGAAGGAACAGAGCTGAGAGACCGTCGTAGCAGCAATTAACTTATGAAGGAACAGAGCTGAGAGACCGTCGTAGCAGCAATTAGCTTATGAAGGAACAGAGCTGAGAGACCGTCGTAGCAGCAATTAACTTATGAAGGAACAGAGCTGAGAGACCGTCGTAGCAGCAATTAACTTATGAAGGAACAGAGCTGAGAGACCGTCGTAGCAGCAATTAACTTATGAAGGAACAGAGCTGAGAGACCGTCGTAGCAGCAATTAACTTATGAAGGAATTAGCAGTTAGCTAATTGCAAAGGAGCAACATGGCGAGCCAGAACTAGAAGACGCCCCAGTATCATTCAGGTCTGTCGTCTGGGAACATTTCAGTTTCCCTGTAAACTATAACGGGTGGTGGATATAACATCAACATGTAGGCTCTGTTCATTACTGATAGCCTGTTAGAGTGGTGGATATAACATCTACATGTAGGCTCTGTTCATTGCTGATAGCCTGTTAGAGTGGTGGATATAACATCAACATGTAGGCTCTGTTCATTACTGATAGCCTGTTAGAGTGGTGGATATAACATCTACATGTAGGCTCTGTTCATTACTGATAGCCTGTTAGAGTGGTGGATTTAACATCTACAACAAGTAGGCTCTGTTCAATGCTGATAGCCTGTTAGAGTGGTGGATATAACATCAACATGTAGGCTCTGTTCATTGCTGATAGCCTGTTAGAGTGGTGGATATAACATCAACATGTAGGCTCTGTTCATTACTGATAGCCTGTTAGAGTGGTGGATATAACATCAACATGTAGGCTCTGTTCATTACTGATAGCCTGTTAGAGTGGTGGATATAACATCAACATGTAGGCTCTGTTCATTACTGATAGCCTGTTAGAGTGGTGGATATAACATCAACATGTAGGCTCTGTTCATTGCTGATAGCCTGTTAGAGTGGTGGATATAACATCTACAACATGTAGGCTCTGTTCATTACTGATAGCCTGTTAGAGTGGTGGATATAACATCTACAACATGTAGGCTCTGTTCATTGCTGATAGCCTGTTAGAGTGGTGGATATAACATCTACAACATGTTGGCTCTGTTCATTGCTGATAGCCTGTTAGAGTGGTGGATATAACATCTACAACATGTAGGCTCTGTTCATTACTGATAGCCTGTTAGAGTGGTGGATATAACATCTACAACATGTAGGCTCTGTTCATTGCTGATAGCCTGTTAGAGTGGTGGATATAACATCTACATGTAGGCTCTGTTCATTACTGATAGCCTGTTAGAGTGGTGGATATAACATCTACAACATGTAGGCTCTGTTCATTACTGATAGCCTGTTAGAGTGGTGGATATAACATCTACAACATGTAGGCTCTGTTCATTGCTGATAGCCTGTTAGAGTGGTGGATATAACATCTACATGTAGGCTCTGTTCATTGCTGATAGCCTGTTAGAGTGGTGGATATAACATCTACAACATGTAGGCTCTGTTCATTGCTGATAGCTTGTTAGAGTGGTGGATATAACATCTACATGTAGGCTCTGTTCATTGCTGATAGCTTGTTAGAGTGGTGGATATAACATCTACATGTAGGCTCTGTTCATTGCTGATAGCCTGTTAGAGTGGTGGATATAACATCTACAACATGTAGGCTCTGTTCATTACTGATAGCCTGTTAGAGTGGTGGATATAACATCTACATGTAGGTTCTGTTCATTACTGATAGCCTGTTAGAGTGGTGGATATAACATCTACAACATGTAGGCTCTGTTCATTACTGATAGCCTGTTAGAGTGGTGGATATAACATCTACATGTAGGCTCTGTTCATTACTGATAGCCTGTTAGAGTGGTGGATATAACATCTACAACATGTAGGCTCTGTTCATTGCTGATAGCCTGTTAGAGTGGTGGATATAACATCTACATGTAGGCTCTGTTCATTACTGATAGCCTGTTAGAGTGGTGGATATAACATCTACATGTAGGCTCTGTTCATTACTGATAGCCTGTTAGAGTGGTGGATATTACATCTACATGTAGGCTCTGTTCATTGCTGATAGCCTGTTAGAGTGGTGGATATAACATCTACATGTAGGCTCTGTTCATTACTGATAGCCTGTTAGAGTGGTGGATATAACATCTACATGTAGGCTCTGTTCATTACTGATAGCCTGTTAGTGGTGGATATTACATCTACATGTAGGCTCTGTTCATTACTGATAGCCTGTTAGAGTGGTGGATATAACATCTACAACATGTAGGCTCTGTTCATTGCTGATAGCCTGTTAGAGTGGTGGATATAACATCTACAACATGTAGGCTCTGTTCATTACTGATAGCCTGTTAGAGTGGTGGATATAACATCTACATGTAGGCTCTGTTCATTGCTGATAGCCTGTTAGAGTGGTGGATATAACATCTACAATATGTAGGCTCTGTTTATTGCTGATAGCTTGTTAGAGTGGTGGATATAACATCTACATGTAGGCTCTGTTCATTGCTGATAGCTTGTTAGAGTGGTGGATATAACATCTACAACATGTAGGCTCTGTTCATTACTGATAGCCTGTTAGAGTGGTGGATATAACATCTACATGTAGGCTCTGCTACAACATGTAGGCTCTGTTCATTGCTGATAGCTTGTTAGAGTGGTGGATATAACATCTACAACATGTAGGCTCTGTTCATTACTGATAGCCTGTTAGAGTGGTGGATATAACATCTACAACATGTAGGCTCTGTTCATTACTGATAGCCTGTTAGAATGGTGGATATAACATCTACATGTAGGTTCTGTTCATTACTGATAGCCTGTTAGAGTGGTGGATATAACATCTACAACATGTAGGCTCTGTTCATTGCTTGTTAGAGTGGTAATACTAGTAACATGACTACTCATTTGCGCCGACATCACCCCAAAGTACCAATCGGTGGGACTGGGCGAAAAAATGAAACCCCATGGCCTTCAGGCAACCACTTCTCCCCACGGCCTTCAGGCAACCACTTCTCCCATTCAGGCAACCACTTCTCCCCACGGCCTTCAGGCAACCACTTCTCCCCTTCAGGCAACCACTTCTCCCCTTCAGGCAACCACTTCTCCTCACGGCCTTCAGGCAACCACTTCTCCCCTTCAGGCAACCACTTCTCTGTGGTAGAGAATGCGGGGTTTAGAAACACGTTTAAAGTGATCGAGCCGCGCTTCAATTTTTCTTCCCGTACACATTTTGCCCAGTCATGAATACCTGCCTTATACAAAAAAACTAAATAACAACTTGAGAGTGAGTTGTCAGAAACGCGGCCTGTTGCTCTAACAGACAGTTGGACATCTAGAGCTAGATAGAGCAACATTACTGTAACGGCTCATTTCATTACGGCAGAGTGGGAGTTAAAAAGCCATGTCCTTCAAACACGTCCCCTTGAGAGTATTCACACCAGTGTAAACTTGGGGGAAGAGCAGAGGGAAGTCGTTGCAGTGTGAAAGTTGTAGAGGGATAATGTAACGATTCATGTGACCACTGACAACACTAGAAATCTTGTAAATGCAGTTGCGCTATCTGGATTGGGGCAACAGATATGATGCTCTGCTCGTTTTTTATCTAACATCTCAAAAAGCAATGTCAGTGAATCCAATCTCTCGCCTCCAAGCAAAGATCAGGAAGGTGGTATCCTTCTGTCATAAAAGCACAACTGCTGCACATGTTTTCAAGACAAACAGGAGATGCTGGAGCTGCCAAACCACAAACTAATCCAAGATGTTCGTACTAGATGGAATTCAAGCCATGACATGGTTGAGAGAAACCTTGAGCAGAAAGTTGTAGTGTATTCTACACTGACTGATCAAGCTGTGAGGAAGAATGTCAAAGATATTGTGACTTTGTCTGAAAATGACAGAAGACTAGCAGAGGAAGTTATCAAAGTGGGCAAACCTCTCAAAACAGTGAAATGCACTGAGAGCATTCCATCATTCCACTAGATTCCATGGCCCTGCTTATGAAAGCAATGATCCTGAAATCAATAGTGGCATCTGATGAAGATGACCCGGCAGTAAGGGATGTCAAGACTGCTATCAGAGTTAACCTGGAGCCTAGATATGCTGACCCTGGTGTCCAAGACTTCTTACACAAGAGCACCGCTTTGGATCCCCGGTTCAAGTCCCTGCTGCACCTGGATGCTGCTGCTCGTCTGAGAGTCTACAATGAACTCAAAGCAGGTATTGTATTTATTTAGTTAATGTGACATTTATTATTTTATTAATTAGTGATTTAACAATTAATTCTAAAGTAATAATTGTAATTGTTATAATAGTGTCTGATGTATATTTCTAACAATAAATATTATTTTAAACCATGTTTTTTATATATTTAAAGCCACTTTAGAGGTAGTAATTTTCATCTAATTTAATTCTGCAGGGTCAGGCCACAGATACCACAGGAGCCAACACCTCTCCAAAGACGGCAGGCGACAGGGGTTCTCCTCCAGAAAAAAGTCTGCCATGGCTGAGCTTTTTGGGGAGTTGTTCACGACCCAGGAGCAGGGTCAAGAGGAGTCAAAGGTCAAGGTCATAGAGGGGGAGGTGACCTCATACAGGGATGTGGACTGTATTACCCTGGATGCTGATCCACTTACATGGTGGAAAACCATCTGTGTGAGCCGATCTGTGCTCACTGTAAATAATGTGGATAGACTAATCTTCTTAAATAAAAACTTGGAAATCTGATAAAATAGTTTTTGGGTAGTTACAACAGGTTAAGGCACTGCTATGTGACTTAATGTTGATACAGTATATGCTGCTGGACTATACACTCTTGTTGAAGTTCTGTTTTAAATTGAAGTTCTGTTTTAATATTTTATTTCATGTTATAAGACAGGCACTGCTGTTTTTTGTTGTCCCTTCGTTTCCATCTGCTCCTGGGAACTCAAGCTACCCATGTTTACTGTTTTACTGTACCGTATCGTACCGAACCGTGACACCACTGTACCGTATCGTACCGGACCGTGACACCACTGTACCGTATCGTACCGAACCGTGACACCACTGTACCGTATTGTACCGAACCGTGACACCACTGTACCGTATCGTACCGAACCGTGACACCACTGTACCGTATCGTACCGAACCGTGACACCACTGTACCGTATCGTACCGAACCGTGACACCACTGTACCGTATCGTACCGAACCGTGACACCACTGTACCGTATCGTACCGAACCGTGACACCACTGTACCGTATCATACCGAACCGTGACACCACTGTACCGTATCGTACCGAACCGTGACACCACTGTACCGTATCGTACCGAACCGTGACACCACTGTACCGTATCGTACCGAACCGTGACACCACTGTACCGTATCGTACCGAACCGTGACACCACTGTACCGTATCGTACCGAACCGTGACACCACTGTACCGTATCGTACCGAACCGTGACACCACTGTACCGTATCGTACCGAACCGTGACACCACTGTACCGTATCGTACCGAACCGTGACACCACTGTACCGTATCGTACCGAACCGTGACACCACTGTACCGTATCGTACCGAACCGTGACACCACTGTACCGTATCGTACCGAACCGTGACACCACTGTACCGTATCGTACCGAACCGTGACACCACTGTACCGTATCGTACCGAACCGTGACACCACTGTACCGTATCGTACCGAACCGTGACACCACTGTACCGTATCGTACCGAACCGTGACACCACTGTACCGTATCGTACCGAACCGTGACACCACTGTACCGTATCGTACCGAACTGTGACACCACTGTACCGTATCGTACCGAACCGTGAGTTTTGTGAACCGTACAGTATAAAGTTAGGCTTAAACTGCTTCTCCAATGGAAATCCCTGATCACACTTGTAGGCGATCATGGCGACGTTGGCTACCTAAGCTCATGAGTAGAAACACATAATCGGGTTTAACAGGTCATTTTGCGCCAAACTGTGCATTTGCAGGCCATCTAATCAAGGGCACTTCTTCCATATAAAGTTGTTTTTAATGAAAATCTAAATGTGCCAGTTTGTCAGTTTAACGAGGTTGGAATAATAACAAGTTCAACTACTTAAGACATTGGCTCGAATCTAGGTTGTCTTTATATTTCAAGAAAATGTACATCTGAGAAAGAATGTTTCACTTCTCTCATTGACTTCTCAAAATCCCAGCCTGGTCTGCTTGATCTGCTTCCCAAGGGTTCCCAGAAGTCTGGTGATTTTGCGCCTCTGGGTTTAGAAATTCTGTGCTTTCACTCTCAATACAAAAGAGGGATAGAGCAGCTAGTTGTTTTGTCTAGTTCATTCTGGCCTTCACAGCTGTGGCATGCACCATCTGCATCATATGCACACGCATACACGCACTTATGCAGACACACACACACATACGCACACACACACACACACACACATACAAACATGGTTTAGAATTTTCATCATTCAGCTCATTCTGCACATTCTGGAGAAGATACGCTAAAAGCATTGTTTTAGTGATTGTTTTGTACTCAGGCTTTCCTAGTGGACAGAAATATGGAACACACATGATTAATGTCTGTGAATTTATGATAATGTTTGTTTGGAATGTGTGGAAAAGAGAGGGGAACAAATTTCACTGAGTTCCTGTTGTTTGGATTGACCTTGACATGGTGACATAATGTGAATAGAATGCAGCCTGTATATGGCAACAACAAGAGAGATCGTGTATACTTTACAGTAGTTTTGCTATAATTAGTCTAGTAAGAGCTCTATTCTGAGTATGCCCTCTCTCATATTAAACATAGTGCCAAACCAAACAGTCCAAAGCTCTGCAACAACAGTCTTCCAGGTCCCTTCTGTCAGAGCCTAGATGTCTGAAAGATATACCAGAACAGCACAAACAGACGGCCAACACAGTCAATTTACTACCTTTTTATCTACCCCCCATAGCCCAACCATGAGGGATAAAAAAAACAGATGCCCAAAGAGTAGTATCTATGTTACTCTGGCGTTATTAATGAAGGCCAGAACAATATAAAGTAGTGTGGAGTGCAGCAGGCATTTGTGATTGATCCATAATCCAGATATTTCAATTCAGTATGCGAATATGGAAACTTTTGATCTGGGTAGAATGTATTGTGTGAAAAGAGCAAGACAATGTTAGTATTGCAGTAGCTACATTGTAGTACAATGTTCAGGCCTCTCCTCTGTCAACAGAATTACTTCATGATTCATTTCTCCCCAGGGCCTGTGGTCTTTCACTATGATGCTTTCACATTGCTCAGTGTACTGTGTAAACCTAGCGGTGCCTATTACCAAACTGCCGATCATATAGCCTATGTTGTAACCTAGCCTTAGGACCAATGTTCCCCCTAAGCTGCGCACGTTCACGGGAGCCCACCTCCCCCGGGACTGCTGCAGAAGAAATATCAGCCTGCGCAGAGAAGCACGAGATCGAACTTCACTCAACTTTGTAGTTTTCCCCGTTAGTCAACACTATCAAATTAACTTTTAACTAGGCACACTTGTTAATTGAAATGCCTTCCAGGTGACTACCTAATGAAGCTGGTTGAGAGAATGCCAAGAGTGTGCAAAGCTGTCATCAAGGCAAAGGGTGGTTACTTTGAAGAATCTAAAATCTATTTTGATTTGTTTAACACTTTTTTTGGTTACTACATGATTCCATGTGTGTTATTTCATAGTTTTGATGTCTTCACTATTATTCTACAATGTAGAAAATAGGACAAATAAAGAAAAACCCTTGAATGAGTAGGTGTGTCCAAACTTTGACTGGTACTGTACGTGTAGTGACATGTGCACGTTTGTACATTTGTTCATATCCTTTGCTAGTTACTGAGTTATTAGCCCAGTTATAGATTATTTAAAGTCAGCAATGGGGGAGTTATTGCTTCCTACAAGAGCACAACAATCTTTTTTTTTTGTCTTAAAGGGGCAGTGTTGTATTTTGAGAGTAGCCAATAGGCAGAGGATAGGATCATTTGTCTGATTCTCTGTAATAATGGTATGGAAATAATGATGCATGGTTTCTTGCATCAAACAACACAACAGCATTTTCAGTCACTTACATGTCTGAAGGACAAGTAGATAAATAGGTTCATGTCAAGCCCTGCATGTTTTTTTTCAATAGTCTCATGGAATGTAGGCCTACAATGAACACCACACATTGCCTGCTACTGTAGGCTGAATGATAGAACAGCTATTTCCATGTTAAAATGTTATGGGATGCATTTTCTCCATTGTTTTTAATGGAAGGCCACTCAGGTAGGCCTGCATTATGGTCTAATAGCCACAGTAGCTGCCTTGACCGCTATTAAAACGAACTTAAACCGGGTACAGCCTCAGTGTTCAGAGTAAACGCACGCCGGAAGTTGCACAGAATTTTCACAATGTTCAAGTTTGCGCTCAGCAGACCTAAAATTTGCTCAGTGAAGAAAATGTTTTGAGGGAACATTGCTTTGAACTTATGCTTCATGTTTGCCTATTGTCCAGTAGGTGTACATTAGGCACATTTCAAAACTATAGATTATAGTCCTCACCATTCCAAAGCGAAAGTCTGTATTTATCAAGGCTTGGCTGGAGGAGAGAAGAGTGATACGTCTTTATCTTTGTTCCATGGTGTTGTTTTCATGTTCAGAACAAATGACCAAGAGAGAGGGGAAAGGGACAGTGGTATACATCAACGTGTCTACATTCAACTATAAACCAGTGGAGCCTCAAGTCTCTTCAGTTTAATGGGAAAATTGCTATTGTTTTTTTTAAAGTTAAATGAATTGTCTGCTAAAAGGTTGAGTTAAATGTTGGTCTCTGCTAAACTCTGTCATCTTTGTTTTACAGATTATATTAGGCATTTTAATAGTCACATTTACAGGCCTACAGATGTAATTACATGGTACAGTGAAATTCTTCAACTCTGAGCACCAACAATGCAGGACAAAGTAATGTCTCTAGTGTGGAGGGAAGGAGGAGAAGTGATGTTTGCCAGAAACACTACCTCTACTAGCAGACACACAGTTGACAGATTAGAGAGATAAAGACTTGGGCGTCTGGAGATTACACGTAGATGACAGACGTTCCCAAGAGCTTAATCCCACCAACAGGAATATGCTCTTGGTAGGAATTATAATGATCATCCCAATTCCTGAATGGAGGTGTTTTCAGAAGTAACAGTCATATTCGTATCCTGTTACTCAGAAGGGGATATTTGGAGACTTCACAACAAAGTTGCTTTGATCACATATTGGTAGCTTTTGGCATGAATCCTGGCAATGGGGCTTGAAAGGCCAACAGTTATAGCGTGAAGTCCTCTATTTTCCATCAACCCAGAATATTTAGGTAAATATGTCATCAGGGAATTTGATATGCTCATTGTGTGGAATGTCATCCCTGCTAGAGTAATCAGTTGTCTGAAACTCGACTCTTAGCACCCAATGGGCATCCCCCGTTTGACTTGTGACACCTGGAATGCTGTCATTAATTAGGGAGTGTCTCAGAGATTGATAGTAGTCTATATGACTATAGGAGGGGAGTAATGTGATTATTGTGACTAGCCTGATATTTCCACCAGGGAGATTACTCTTAAACACATTACAATGAGCAATTGTGTTTGGTTTGTGCTAAAGTCCCAGCATGCATCTCTAAAAGAAACAGCTGTTCCTACAATATTGTTGTACCTCTTCCTGTTGTCACACCTGCAGTTGCATAGGTCATCCTCCCTGCAATGTCACATCCCCACAGGAAAGAGATCAAAGGTCCACACACACACAGACAGACATACAGTTTGATAGAAACACACATACAAATTGTGTATTTGCACGCACAGATACACATTGAGGTGACACAAGGTCACTGAACGTGACGCTGCTTGGGGAGAACTCAGTGGATGTGGTGTCAATAGCTTGATAAAGCACCGTGAGACGAGTTGCTGGGGGGTTAACACTGACAGTTGCTGACGATATCTCCAATTGTTGTGGCCAATTGGTGGAAACTGGGGTCCCAGAGGAGGATTTGACATAGAATGGCGTTCTCAGTCTATGGTATGTCTTCACCCACCAGTGTCCCAATCTGATGATCCAATTACACTCCAACAATCAACGGCACCTCAGCTTCACTGAGCGATAAACAGCCTCTTCACACTGGGCTTGAGCCCAGGGGTTCTTGATGTCTCCAAATACTGTTGCACCAAACAAACAGTCCCGCGCTTCAAAAAGGGAAAACCATGACCATCAGACCATGACCTTCATTAGTCATCGAGAAGCTGTTCCACTTCTGAGAAAGACAGTATGGTTCCTCACTTGTATGGCTGAAAGCCCCAATTTTCTCACTGGATATTGGCACCTTAGTTTATTAGCTGTGACGTCCTTACATTTCATATGACCTCCCTTCTCTTTCCAGCCCAATATTGGTCGCCTTGGCATCCCCCACGGACCATCAGGAGAGAAGGTGGCAGTCGTTGCTGTGGACGACTGCGACATCGCCATGGCAATTGGCTTTGGTGGCCAGATCGGGAACTACTCTTGTGCCGCCCAGGGCATACAGACAGGACAGAAGAAGTGAGTGCAGTCTCATAGGGTTTATCCTATTCACTTCTTAACCTTGTGATTCTTTATTCTTATGCAAATGCCCATATCTAAATGTGTTTCTTATTCAAATGTAAATCGCCTCCTGCTAGGGAAAAAATTGTTGGGTATTAGTAAATCACAAGATTTGACAATAGAGGGCATTTTGTTATATGCGAGCAGTGCATTTTTTTCGTAACTTGTGTTATGAGTTCATGTTACGCCAGCATTGGTCCCACTAAACAGTGGAGGTTTTGATGCAGGGGTAAAGTAGTTGTAAGAGGCTTGATCAGCCTTTCTCTTTGCCTTTTGGTTTGTGTGTTGAGTCACAATGTTAATAACAATGTTCTAGTGTGGTTGTAGCGTGATTGGTGCACTGGAATGTCAATCAGAGAATCATACTCATAACAAAAGGCCTTGACTCTCCACTCAGAATCAGACCCAGTTGATAGTTGTTCTATGTTGTCCATCTCTAGGTCCCTGGACCTGACCGGTCCACTACTACTGGGCGGTGTTCCCAACCTGCCAGAGGATTTCCCCGTCCGGAACCGAGACTTTGTGGGCTGCATGAGAGACCTGACTATAGACAGCAAGCCTGTGGACATGGCCAGTTATGTGGCCAACAACGGCACGGCCGCAGGTCTGTTCTAATCCTCACATGTGTGATAGTCATTTGATAGTTGTCATCTGTAGCTCAGTTGGTAGAGCACGGTGCTTGTAATGCCAGGGTAGTGGGTTTGATTCTCGGGACAACCCTGAATGTAAAATGTACGCACCCATGATTGTAAGTCTGTTAAATGGCATATTTCAACGTATTAGTCTAATCCTATTGATGCCACTGATTATCATAAGCCTGTATTACATGTCTGTATTCAGGGTGCACAGCGAAGAAGGACTTCTGCACTCAACGTGTGTGTCTGAATGGAGGAGTCTGTGTGAACAAGTGGAGCACGTACTCCTGTGGCTGTCCCCTGGGTTACGGAGGGAAGAACTGTGAACAAGGTAAAGGATTTTAGGAAAAGTGTATTGGATATATTTTTTGGGGGTTTCCTGTATGGGTGTGTGTCAGTCTGTATATCCTGCATGTGTGTGTGCATGTGCCCTGTGTGTATGTAGCTGTGTGTTTTATTGTGTTTCTCATAATTAACGGAGTTCAAAAAGTTTTAGTCATGCTCTTCAAGGCTAGCGGTGAGTAAACAGACAAGGTCAATGTGGACAAGTCTCCTGAATCACCACATTCCGACATTCCACATACACACTGACCTCTGACCTCTGGCCCTGTTGGAGTACTTTACTAATACATCCTTCCATCCCTGCCTGCTTGAGGTAATCACAGATGTCAACTGGCCTTATTGATGGAAGTAATAGACTAATGGTAACCAATCCTTAAGGAAGGTATTTACACTTGGCCCGGGGCCAAATGACCACTATTACATATCATTGGTGATCTGATTATTACCCAGAAGCATTATGGTGCAGTCAGTGGTACTTGTCAGTTGCAATGCTTGTTTTTATGTCTATAGTTGACTAACGCAGGATATAGAGGTAGGAGAGCAATTCATAGTTTATGGTACTATATACTCTAAGTAGATTGATGAGGATATTTTTTAAATACATTTTAGAATAAGGTTGTAGCGTAACAAAATGTGGAACAAGTCAAGAGTTCTGAATACTTTATGAATGCACTGTATAACAAACAGTTTCATGATTGTGAATCACAATAATAGGGTCATTCCACCGATTCGGTGCCTTTTGAGAAGTAAAACATTGGATTTCACCTCATTTTTACAGTTTTCTCTTCTCAAGAGATTAAATGAAAAAGTACTATAGTAAATGCCTATTAAGTGCCAAATAAAGTAACAGGGTTGACCGTAACAGGGTTGACCGTAACAGGGTTGACCGTAACAGGGATGACGATGTCTTATAAAATCAGCCATAAATCCCTATCTGACAGGGGATGGAATGTGTTGTGTGCAACAGGGAGTGGAAATTGAAGACAAGCTTCACAAAAAAAAGGAAATTGTTAAAACATTTCTAGCTCGTCTAACTATGAGTAACAGGGTTGACAAATTATGCTTGACCGGCTCAGTTTTCCACCACAAAACACCAGGAAATGGCCATAAAGAGTAAAAACAGCTCACCTGCTTTTGACTGTTATATGTTCAATCTTTCTTTTTATTTCTTTTTATTTTTTAAGGAATAGTTTCACCATATTTAAACAAGAGTTCAGGTCACTTAACAGGGTTAACCTTAAAGGACAGATGTAAGTAAATCAGTAATCACAAAATAATTATAATCTTCAGAAATGACTTTGTCAAGCAACAGAATAACTAGGGCTTTACAATGATGGTGAAACCTGGAGAAATGTTATTATTAAGTGGTTAAATAAAATCTTCCTAGAAGTGACACAGGGTTGATGGAGGGACATGTCAAAGTGCTGAACATTGGCCCTTTAGCTAGCCTTTATTCATAACAAAATACAATTTATTGAATTATCCTTGTGGTCTATATTAAAGGGCACTTCATTTAATATAACAGGCTTTTAAAATTCAACATTGGTTTACAATTTCTACTTACAATATCAAAGTGGAACGACCCATCAATCACCATTTCACAGGAAGCAATGAACAAGTACAGACTCTGTCCACAACTTTTACTGCTGAGCTCATCGTCTGCAAGACCATACACACAGAAGATCTACCTGTATGGCAATGATGTAATGATAGCCCCTGGATGTGTTGCCATGGATTTGTAGTCAGGATGTAGTCAGGCTGTTTGGAACAAGCCTAGAAAGGACCTAGTAAATAACTAAAGGTTTACTTGTATTCATTTGACTCTAGTTGGTTCTCCAACTGAAGTGACCCTATCTGTTTCCCTTCCTCCAGTCATGCCCTCCCCGCAACACTTTGATGGCCATGCCCTGGTGTGGTGGCGAGAGCCAGAGGTCACCATCAGTGTGCCTTGGTACATGGGCTTGATGTTCAGAACCAGGCAGAGCTCTGGCACCCTGCTGCAGGCCAATGCTGGGGACTTCTCCAAGATACACCTCCTGGTGAGTGGACCGGGGTAGCCCAGAGCCTACACAACAACACCCAGGGCCTTCCTTCATGTTATTAATGCTGGGTAAAGGCTAAGCTAATGCTATGATAAGGCTAAGCTAATGCTATGATAAGGTTAAGCTAATGCTATGATACGGTTAAGCTAATGCTATGATACGGTTAAGCTAATATGCTGGCGTTAAATGACTCAACTTCATGTTCTCTCTTTCTTGTCACCCCCCTTTCTCTCATGTCACCCTCCTCTCTCTCCCTCTTTCTCTGCCTTCCATCTGCTTTTTCTCACCATCTTCTTGACTCCAGATCAGCGGCAGACATGTGCGTTTCCAGGTGTTCCTAGGGGTGAAGCAGGTTGCCTTGCTGGACTTCTCTCAGGTCAGGGTGAACGACGGGGAGTGGCACCACGTCCTGGTGGAGCTGAAGAGTATCAAAGACGGGAAGGACATCAAATACATGGCCCTAGTATCACTGGACTACGGCATGTTCCAGGTACTCACTGCCTCACTGGCTGGCAGCACCGTATTTGTGTGTTCTGTACTAGTGTTTGTGAATGTAATGGATGATCTAGTGTAATATGGTATGTATGCACAATACACATGGTCTCCTCAAGTGTTCTATGGGTGGGTGCGTTCCACAGAGGTCAGTGGAGATAGGCAACCAGCTGCCAGGCCTGAGGCTGAGGAGTCTGTTTGTGGGGGGGCTGATGAAGAAGGATGGGACGGTCCAGAGCGGACTCAAGGGCTGCATGCAGGTGAGCCTCACACACACCATGTAACTGTACTGTTCTCATCTTTGGAAAGCGAAATCAGTCAGCGCCAACACAGCACTGATGGTCCTTTACTCTCCTATAATGCCAGGGCGTGCGGATGGGCGAGACGTCCACCAACCTGGCCAACGTCAACATGCTTCAGGGTCAGAAGGTCAGAGTGGAGGATGGTTGTGAGGTGGCCAACCCCTGCACCCCTAACGTCTGCCCTGAGCACAGCCACTGCACCGACAACTGGAGCTCACACACCTGCATGTGCCACCCCGGTAAGCCCCCCGGACGGAACCCACTGAAATACTTTTAGTAGGGTGTCCATCTACTCCGTCCAGTGGGTCAAAAAACACGCTTTGGTCTTGACATTTCACTTCCTTATATTATAAAATACATTTTACCAAGACAAATATGATTCATCATGTTCTGAATCGTTCCGTGGGGTCTTTGTCATGTCATTTTGACATTTTTTTTAAATTTCACCTTTATTTAACCATTTCATTGACAGTATATCCAAATAGTCCGATTTCGTAACCTAATACGTGCGATAATAAGCACCGAGCTCTGTTGACATAGCGGTACAGGTTTCTCATAATAACCTTTTGAGGATTACATGAAAAGTGTATACTCAAATATGAAAATACTACATCTCATCTCAAAATCGATATCCATCTTACCTCTATATTGTTTTATGTCCCGCGGGGTTCAAGAAGAAATATGAAGCGTTCCACAGGTTTTTTCTCTGGCCTCCATTGATTTAATCACCCTAATTCTAGCCATCCTACAAGGGTAAAAACTCCAAGAACTCTTGAGCAGATTATGATAGAGACATGGGGTTTGGACCATTGGTTGTTTTAGAGGATTATTCGCCCATTGGTGAAACGATGCGTTAATATAATTTTTTCCCAGGGTACTTTGGGAGGGAATGTGTGGACGCGTGTTTCCTGAATCCCTGTCAGCATGTGTCCACCTGCGTCCACCAGCCCAGCTCCCCCCACGGCTACGGCTGCCAGTGTGGTCACAACTCCTATGGACAGTACTGCCAGAACAAGTGAGTACCGACACTGATCTAAGGATAGTTTAGTTTATTTTCTTTTTTTCTTTTTAGATTCCGTTTTTTTAAACCCCCACCTGCTGTGAGTCAGTGCCAGTTCTGATGTTTTTGGAAAACAATTCACTTTGTTTCAGAGCTTACCCCAGTAACCCCACTTAACCCCTACCGTACCACTCAGTACATTCCATCAACCTCTGTAGTAATTTGATTTTGTAAACTGTTGCCCCTTGGCTTTGGTATTCGTTGATGTTAAACAGATTCATAGTAGTTTTGGCATTGGCTTAGCATATTTCAACTCCCTAATGATTTGCTCATGGTTTTCATCGGTGCATCCTTGCTTGCTAGGATAGACAGGTTTCTAAGTGGAATAACACATCGTTCTGTTGTTCTCCAGAGCCAACCTGCCTTGTGCTCGCGGATGGTGGGGGAACCCTATCTGTGGCCCATGTAACTGTGATGTCAGCAAAGGTTTCTACCGAGACTGCAACAAGACCACTGGGGAGTGCCGCTGTAAGGTACGGAAATGTATTTACCACACGTAGTCTCTTCTGGGCATGTGTTCTAGCTGTCCCCATTCCATCCTGTATTGCATGATCAGTTTACGCTCTCTCCTGCCTTCAGGATAACTACTACCGGCCCGAGGGAGGGGACACTTGCTACTCCTGTGAGTGTTTCCAGCTTGGCGCCATGTCGCGCTCCTGTCACCCCCACACGGGCCAGTGTCAGTGCAGGACCGGCGTGATCGGGCGCCAGTGTAACCGCTGTGACAACCCCTTTGCCGAGGTCACCTCCAGCGGGTGCACGGGTAAGGATCTTACTAACTCTTACTAACGCATCTTACTAACTCATTCGCTCCCTGACCTAAACCCTAACCCTTACTAACTCATTCGCTCCCTGACCCTGACCCTAACCCTTACTAACTCATTCGCTCCCTGACCTAAACCCTAACCCTTACTAACTAATTCGCTCCCTGACCTAAACCCTAACCCTTACTAACTCATTCGCTCCCTGACCTAAACCCTGACCCTTACTAACTCATTCGCTCCCTGACCCTGACCCTGACCCTTACTAACTCATTAGCTCCCTGACCTAAACACTAACCCTTACTAACTCATTCGCTCCCTGACCCTGATCCTGACCCTAACTCTTACTAACTCATTAGCTCCCTGACCCTAACCCTTACTAACTCATTAGCTCCCTGACCCTAACCCTAACTACCTCATTAGCTCCCTGACCCTGATCCTGACCCAAACTCATTAGCTCCCTGATCCTGACCCTAACCCTTACTAACTCATTAGCTTCCTGACCCTAACCCTTACTAACTAATTCGCTCCCTGACCCTGATCCTGACCCAAACTCATTAGCTCCCTGATCCTGACCCTAACCCTAACTCTTACTAACTTGTTAGCTCCCTGACCCTTACTAACTCATTCGCTCCCTGACCATGATCCTGACCCTAACCCTAACTCTTACTAACTCATTAGCTCCCTGACCCTAACCCTTACTAACTCATTCGCTCCCTGACCCTGATCCTGACCCTTACTAACTCATTCGCTCCCTGACCCTAACCCTAACCCTTACTAACTCATTCGCTCCCTGACCCTAACCCTAACTCTTACTAACTCATTAGCTCCCTGACCCTAACCCTTACTAACTCATTCGCTCCCTGACCCTGATCCTGACCCTTACTAACTCATTCGCTCCCTGACCCTAACCCTAACCCTTACTAACTCATTCGCTCCCTGACCCTGACCCTAACCCTAACTCTTACTAACTCATTAGCTCCCTGACCCTAACCCTTACTAACTCATTCGCTCCCTGACCCTGATCCTGACCCTAACTCTTACTAACTCATTAGCTCCCTGACCCTAACCCTTACTAACTCATTCGCTCCCTGACCCTGATCCTGACCCTCACTACCTCATTGGCTCTCTGACCCTGATCCTGACCCTAACTCATTAGCTCCCTGATCCTGACCTTAACCCCAACCCTTACGAACTCATTGGCTCCTTGACCCTGACCCTAACTCTTACTAACTCATTAGCTCCCTGACCCTAACCCTTACTAACTCATTAGCTCCCTGACCCTAACCCTAACTACCTCATTAGCTCCCTGACCCTGATCCTGACCCAAACTCATTAGCTCCCTGATCCTGACCCTAACCCTTACTAACTCATTAGCTCCCTGACCCTAACCCTTACTAACTAATTCGCTCCCTGACCCTGATCCTGACCCTAACTCATTAGCTCCCTGATCCTGACCCTAACCCTAACTCTTACTAACTTGTTAGCTCCCTGACCCTAACCCTTACTACCTCATTCGCTCCCTGACCATGATCCTGACCCTAACCCTAACTCTTACTAACTCATTAGCTCCCTGACCCTAACCCTTACTAACTCATTCGCACCCTGACCCTGATCCTGACCCTTACTAACTCATTCGCTCGCTGACCCTAACCCTAACCCTTACTAACTCATTCGCTCCCTGACCCTAACCCTAACTCTTACTAACTCATTAGCTCCCTGACCCTAACCCTTACTAACTCATTCGCTCCCTGACCCTGATCCTGACCCTTACTAACTCATTCGCTCCCTGACCCTAACCCTAACCCTTACTAACTCATTCGCTCCCTGACCCTGACCCTAACCCTAACTCTTACTAACTCATTAGCTCCCTGACCCTAACCCTTACTAACTCATTCGCTCCCTGACCCTGATCCTGACCCTAACTCTTACTAACTCATTAGCTCCCTGACCCTAACCCTTACTAACTCATTCGCTCCCTGACCCTGATCCTGACCCTCACTACCTCATTGGCTCTCTGACCCTGATCTTGACCCTAACTCATTAGCTCCCTGATCCTGACCTTAACCCCAACCCTTACGAACTCATTGGCTCCTTGACCCTGACCCTGATCCTGACCCTTACTCATTAGCTCCCTGACCCTAAACCTTAATAACTCATTGCCTCCCTGTGCTTGGTTGTTCTAATCTCTTCACCAGTTGTATATGAAGGCTGTCCCAAGGCCTTTGATGCAGGGATCTGGTGGCCAACGACCCAGTTTGAACAACCTGCTGCCATGAAGTGTCCCAAGGGATCCACTGGTAAGCACAGCAACCCTTTTCAGAATGGGAAAATGGATTGGAAATGAATAGATTTGATTGAAATTTGAGCAGACTATACTGTTTATACTGTTGTTATCCTGTGTCAGCTAAAAGGCAATAGAGGTCAACAGAGAATTGTCACAATCAGTCCTGCTCTTCCTTACCCTTCTCTCCCCATCAAATCAAAATCAAATCAAATTTATTTATATAGATATCTCAAAGTGCTGTACAGAAACCCAGCCTAAAACCCCAAACAGCAAGCAATGCAGGTGTAGAAGCACGGTGGCTAGGAAAAACTCCCTAGAAAGGCCAAAACCTAGGAAGAAACCTAGAGAGGAACCAGGCTATGTGGGGTGGCCAGTCCTCTTCTGGCTGTGCCGGGTGGAGATTATAACAGAACATGGCCAAGATGTTCAAATGTTCATAAATGACCAGCATGGTCGTATAATAATAAGGCAGAACAGTTGAAACTGGAGCAGCAGCACAGTCAGATGGACTGGGGACAGCAAGGAGTCATCATGTCAGGTAGTCCTGGGGCATGGTCCTAGGGCTCAGGTCCTCCGAGAGAGAGAAAAAAAAAGAGAGAATTAGAGAGAGCATATGTGGGGTGGCCAGTCCTCTTCTGGCTGTGCCGGGTGGAGATTAAAACAGAACATGGCCAAGATGTTCAAATGTTCATAAATGATCAGCATGTTCGAATAATAAGAAGGCAGAACAGTTGAAACTGGAGCAGCAGCACGGCCAGGTGGACTGGGGACAGCAAGGAGTCATCATGTCAGGTAATCCTGGGGCATGGTCCTAGGGCTCAGGTCCTCCGAGAGAGAGAAGGAGAGAATTAGAGAACGCACACTTAGATTCACATAGGACACCGAATAGAACAGGAGAAGTACTCCAGATATAACACACTGACCCTAGCCCCCCCGACACATAAACTACTGCAGCATAAATACTGGAGGCTGAGACAGGAGGGGTCAGGAGACACTGTGGACCCATCCGAGGACACCCCCGGACAGGGCCAAACAGGAAGGATATAACCCCACCCACTTTGCCAAAGCACAGCCCCCACACCACTAGAGGGATATCTTCAACCACCAACTTACCATCCTGAGACAGGGCCGAGTATAGCCCACAAAGATCTCCGCCACGGCACAACCCAAGGGGGGGCGCCAACCCAGACAGGATGACCACATCAGTGAATCAACCCACTCAGGTGACGCACCCCTTCCAGGGACGGCATGAGAGGGCCCCAGTAAGCCAGTGACTCAGCCCCTGTAATAGGGTTAGAGGCAGAGAATCCCAGTGGAAAGAGGGGAACCGGCCAGGCAGAGACAGCAAGGGCGGTTCGTTTCTCCAGAGCCTTTCCGTTCACCTTCCCACTCCTGGGCCAGACTACACTCAATCATATGACCCACTGAAGAGATGAGTCTTCAGTAAAGACTTAAAGGTTGAGACCGAGTTTGCGTCTCTGACATGGGTAGGCAGACCGTTCCATAAAAATGGAGCTCTATAGGAGAAAGCCCTGCCTCCAGCTGTTTGCTTAGAAATTCTAGGGACAATTAGGAGGCCTGCGTCTTGTGACCGCAGCGTACGTGTAGGTATGTACGGCAGGACCAAATCAGAGAGATAGGTAGGAGCAAGCCCATGTAATGCTTTGTAGGTTAGCAGTAAAACCTTGAAATCAGCCCTTGCTTTGACAGGAAGCCAGTGTAGAGAGGCTAGCACTGGAGTAATATGATACATTTTTTTGGTTCTAGTCAGGATTCTAGCAGCCGTATTTAGCACCAACTGAAGTTTATTTAGTGCTTTATCCGGGTAGCCGGAAAGTAGAGCATTGCAGTAGTCTAACCTAGAAGTGACAAAAGCATGGATTAATTTTTCTGCATCATTTTTGGACAGAAAGTTTCTGATTTTTGCAATGTTACGTAGATGGAAAAAAGCTGTCCTTGAAATGGTCTTGATATGTTCTTCAAAAGAGAGATCAGGGTCCAGAGTAATGCCGAGGTCCTTCACAGTTTTATTTGAGACGACTGTACAACCATTAAGATTAATTGTCAGATTCAACAGAAGATCTCTTTGTTTCTTGGGACCTAGAACAAGCATCTCTGTTTTGTCCAAGTTTAAAAGTAGAAAGTTTGCAGCCATCCACTTCCTTATGTCTGAAACACATGCTTCTAGCAAGGGCAATTTTGGGGCTTCACCATGTTTCATTGAAATGTACAGCTGTGTGTCATCCGCATAGCAGTGAAAGTTAACATTATGTTTTCGAATAACATCCCCAAGAGGTAAAATATATAGTGAAAACAATAGTGGTCCTAAAACAGAACCTTGAGGAACACCGACATTTACAGTTGATTTGTCAGAGGACAAACCATTCACAGAGACAAACTGATATCTTTCCGACAGATAAGATCTAAACCAGGCCAGAACTTGTCCGTGTAGACCAATTTGAGTTTCCAATCTCTCCAGAAGAATGTGGTGATCGATGGTATCAAAAGCAGCACTAAGGTCTAGGAGCACGAGGACAGATGCAGAGCCTCGGTCCGATGCCATTAAAATGTCATTTACCACCTTCACAAGTGCCGTCTCAGTGCTATGATGGGGTCTAAAACCAGACTGAAGCATTTCGTATACATTGTTTGTCTTCGGGATTTTTTTTTGAGAGGAATGGAAGATTCGATATAGGCCGATAGTTTTTTTCAAGAGAGGCTTTATTACTGCCACTTTTAGTGAGTTTGGTACACATCCGGTGGATAGAGAGCCGTTTATTATGTTCAACATAGGAGGGCCAAGCACAGGAAGCAGCTCTTTCAGTAGTTTAGTTGGAATAGGGTCCAGTATGCAGCTTGAAGGTTTAGAGGCCATGATTATTTTCATCATTGAGAGATATATTACTAAAACACTTGAGCGTCTCTCTTGATCCTAGGTCCTGGGAGAGTTGTGCAGACTCAGGACAGCTGAGCTTTGAAGGAATACGCAGATTTAAAGAGGAGTCCGTAATTTGCTTTCTAATAATCATAATCTTTTCCTCAAAGAAGTTCATGAATTTATCACTGCTAAAGTGAAAGTCATCCTCTCTTGGGGAATGCTGCTTTTTAGTTAGCTTTGCGACAGTATCAAAAAGGAATTTCGGATTGTTCTTATTTTCCTCAATTAAGTTTGAAAAATAGGATGATCGAGCAGCAGTAAGGGCTCTTCGGTACTGCACGGTACTGTCTTTCCAAGCTAGTCGGAAGACTTCCAGTTTGGTGTGGCGCCATTTCCGTTCCAATTTTCTGGAAGCTTGCTTCAGAGCTCGGGTATTTTCTGTGTACCAGGGAGCTAGTTTCTTATGAGAAATGTTTTTAGTTTTTAGGGGTGCAACTGCATCTAGGGTATTGCGCAAGGTTAAATTGAGTTCTTCAGTTAGGTGGTCCTCTGGCGTCCTTGGGTAGACAGAGGGAATCTGGAAGGACATCAAGGAATCTTTGTGTAGTCTGTGAATTTATAGCACGACTTTTGATGTTCCTTGGTTGGGGTCTGAGCAGATTATTTGTTGCAATTGCAAACGAAATAAAATGGTGGTCCGATAGTCCAGGATTATGAGGAAAAACATTAAGATCCACAACATTTATTCCATGGGACAAAACTAGGTCCAGCGTATGACTGTGACAGTGAGTGGGTCCAGAGACATGTTGGACAAAACCCACTGAGTCGATGATGGCTCCGAATGCCTTTTGGAGTGGGTCTGTGGACTTTTCCATGTGAATATTAAAGTCACCAAAGATTAGAATATTATCTGCTATGACTACAAGGTCCGATAGGAATTCAGGGAATTCAGTGAGGAACGCTGTATATGGCCCAGGAGGCCTGTAAACAGTAGCTATAAAAAGTGATTGAGTAGGCTGCATAGATTTCATGACTAGAAGCTCAAAAGACGAAAACGTCATTTTTTTCTTTGTAAATTTAAATTTGCTATCGTAAATGTTAGCAACACCTCCGCCTTTGCGGGATGCACGGGGGATATGGTCACTAGTGTAGCCAGGAGGTGAGGCCTCATTTAACACAGTAAATTCATCAGGCTTAAGCCATGTTTCAGTCAGGCCAATCACATCAAGATTATGATCAGTGATTAGTTCATTGACTATAATTGCCTTTGAAGTAAGGGATCTAACATTAAGTAGCCCTATTTTGAGATGTGAGGTATCATGATCTCTTTCAATACTGACAGGAATGGAGGTGGTCTTTATCCTAGTGAGATTGCTAAGGCGAACACCGCCATGTTTAGTTTTGCCCAACCCAGGTCGAGGCACAGACACGGTCTCAATGGTGATAGCTGAGCTGACTACACTGACTATGCTAGTGGCAGACTCCGCTATGCTGGCAGGCTGGCTAACAGCCTGCTGCCTGGCCTGCACCCTATTTCATTGTGGAGCTAGAGGAGTTAGAGCCCTATCTATGTTGGTAGATAAGATGAGAGCACCCCTCCAGCTAGGATGGAGTCCGTCACTCCTCAGCAGGTCAGGCTTGGTCCTGTTTGTGGGTGAGTCCCAGAAAGAGGGCCAATTATCTACAAATTCTATCTTTTGCGAGGGGCAGAAAACAGTTTTCAACCAGCGATTGAGTTGTGAGACTCTGCTGTAGAGCTCATCACTCCCCCTAACTGGCAGGGGGCCAGAGACAATTACTCGATGCCGACACATCTTTCTAGCTGATTTACACGCAGAAGCTATGTTGCGCTTGGTGATCTCTGACTGTTTCATCCTAACATCGTTGGTGCCGACGTGGATAACAATATCTCTATACTCTCTACACTCGCCAGTTTTAGCTTTAGCCAGCACCATCTTCAGATTAGCCTTAACGGCGGTAGCCCTGCCCCCCGGTAAACAGTGTATGATCGCTGGATGATTCGTTTTAAGTCTAATACTGCGGGTAATGGAGTCGCCAATGACTAGAGTTTTCAATTTGTCAGAGCTAATGGTGGGAAGCTTCAGCGTCTCAGACCCCGTAACGAGAGGAGTAGAGACCAGAGAAGACTCGGCCTCTGACTCCGACTCGCTGCTTAATGGGGAAAACCGGTTGAAAGTTTCTGTCGGCTGAATGAGCGACACCGGTTGAGCGTTCCTACAGCATTTCCTTCCAGAAACCGTGAGAAAGTTGTCCGGCTGCGGGGACTGTGCCAGGGGATTTATACTACTATCTGTACTTACTGGTGGCAGAGACGCTGTTTCATCCTTTCCTACACTGAAATTACCCTAATGATTGCGTCTGAAGCTGGGCTTGCAGCACAGCTATTCTCGCCGTAAGGCGAGTACAGCGACTGCAATTAGAAGGCATCATGTTAATGTTACTACTTAGCTTCGGCTGTTGGAGGTCCTGAAGAATCGTGTCCAGATAAAGCGTCCGGAGTGAAAACGTTGAGGGGAAAAAATATATATATATATAAACGGTAATTAAAAGTAAAAACCGTAAAGTTGTCAGGTAGCAAAGTAGGTTGGCAACAAAACGCACAGCAACTCGAAAACAAGTCTGCAAGTTGTGACCGGAAATATATCTATATATCCCCATATCTTTCTCCTCCCCACTAGGCACGGCCATCCGCCACTGCAGCGATGAGAACGGCTGGCTGCCTCCCAATCTCTTCAACTGCACCTCTATCACCTTCTCTCAGCTGAAAAAAGAGGTATGTCTTGATTTAACCTTTATTCAAACCAGGAAGTCCCAATGAGAGTAAAACCCTCTTTTATCATTGAGACAACTGTCTGACCTCTGACGTCTCCCTGACCTCTGGCCTTCAGGACGAGGAGTTGCACCTCAACAGCTCCAGGATGGACGGTGAGAGGTCAAAGGGCATGGCCAGCATGCTGCGGAGCGCCACCAACCGCACGGAAGACCTCCAGGGCAACGACGTGAAGACGGCCTACAGCCTCCTGACCCGCCTGCTGCAGTACGAGAGCCAACAGCTGGGCTTCGACATGGCCGCCACAAGAGACATTCACTTCCATGAGGTGGGCCTCTGGAAACATGCTTCAACTAGTGTTGAATGTTTAGTGCCATTCGGTGCCTTGTAGTGGTCTTTCTCAGCTCTCAAATAATTTGTTGAGCTTGAAGTGATAAGATAGACAGGATAGTTGTGGAGTTAGCTTGTTCATTGACCTTAGCAACACTACTACTTACAATGACGTCAGGAAGTCATACACTCTTAGAAAAAAGGGTTCCAAGAGAGTTCTTCGGCTGTCCCCACAGGATAACCATTTTTGGTTCCAGGTAGAACTCTTTTGGGTTTCATGTAGAACCCTCTATGGAAAGAGTTATACATGAAACTCAAAAAGGTTCTACCTGGAACCAAAAATAGTTATTCAAAGGGTTCTCCTATGAGGACAGCCGAAGAACCATTTTAGGTTCTAGATAACACCTTTTTTTCTAAGTGTAGAAATATACCCTCAAATAGTTCTCTATCATATGTTTACCCTAAATGTTCTCTCACAGTATTCCCGAGACTTGCTCAAAGTTGAATGAATGACCCACATTGTTAAGCTCAACTGCTTAAGGATCCTACTAGCTTTAAGTCGCTAATAGTTTCCACAAATCCTGCTTATAGCTGGTGGTACCGGTTTGCTAAGAGCCTGTTTTCCCAGTTGGAGATTTCTCCCCCTATAGAAAATGTGATCTAGAGCCTATTATGTGTAAGTAATACAGCGTAATGATTAGCATGTTTTCTATGAGCTTTATTAAGGCTATGACCATACTGGGCGCTGATGGCTAACAGTGTGCATTCTTGGCACCAGCTCTAGCTCTTTGGGATGTGTTAGATATCAGAAGGTGCATCTGGAAGGGTTTAAGGGGTCAAGAAACAATTTAAAAAGAGTGTATTGGGTTATTGAGCCAATGGGAGTAGCAGTTCCCCCAGGGGTGGTGAGGTGATGTGTGTACAGTGACCCCCCACCCGCCTTCCTTTATAGGACAACTCTCCTTTCCTTCTTTTGTTTTCTTCATTTATCTCTGTTCTGTTGGCTTTGTTTTCACGTGCTTCATTTAGGATATATGATACCGATTATGCATTCTGTTTGTCTCTGATGTATACTGGCCACACAGAGTAGTGATATAGATGTGATATAGGTGTATGACATGCCCTGTTAATGTTCTAGAACATGGTTCGAGCGGGCAGTGCCATCCTGGACCCTGCTAACAGAGGACACTGGGAGCAGATTCAACGTTCCGAAGGTGGCACAGCTCTACTACTGCACAGCTTCGAGGAGTACGCCCAAGCCCTAGCCCAAAACATGAGGAAGACCTACCTGAAACCTTTTACTGTTGTCACGGAAAACATGAGTGAGTCCATCTGCAGTGCAATGACACAATTATTTTGTTGCTGTAACATCATTTTCATTACTAATTAATGTACAGTAAGGTTACATTGTGCATTTCAAACAACCTACCACCAATACCTCTTGTGGAGACAAGCATAATTATTACACATTCTCTCTCTCTGTGCTCACAGTTGTTTCTTTGGATTACTTGGACCCGTCCAGGCCAGAACGGACAAACATCCCGCATTTCCAAGAGATCCAGGAGGCCTATTCCAAAGAAATGGAATCTTCTGTCCGCTTCCCAGAATTCCCAACACAGCAAGAGCAGCCAGAGGAGGTTAAAGGTGGGATTAAAGTAGTAGTGCAGCATAGACATTTTGTGGTTCATTATGTCACTTTCACAACGTAAATAGTTAATTAAGGAGGCAATCTGTGATTGTGACACATTTTTTTACTATTAAATTATTGATATATACTCATTCATTATTGAAGATTATAACTTAGACTCTCCATTCTCATCTTTCAACTGTTCGCTAAAACAATGGCGCAGTAGCCACTTTGTTATTGTTTCAACTGCAGATTGACCCTTTAAGTCTGAGCTGTTGTACTGTATAAACAGTTGTTCAAGTTTTTCAACCAGTCTGGTAGAGTTTTTTTATGTGAGAATCATTCATTCATTCATTGTCATAGTATCGGTTTCAATCGTTATAGCGGTCTCGATAGCAGCAGCCACAGACGCAACAGCCATAAACGCGCCCCCTGTCCAGGCTGAATCCACCACCGTGGGTCACCAGGTGTCTGCCAAGAAAATGCGTCGTCACGCTGAGGTCCCAGGCCCTCTCCCTGTTGCCGTGGTGATCATCTATAGGACCCTGGGACAGCTACTGCCTGAGAATTACGACGTTGATCGCAGGAGCCTGAGGTATTGTTTACCACTGGGAATGCTGGGTTTGGTTTTTGTCTAGTTTTCCTTGTGATAGATGTTTTTATGCTACCTCACTATAGGCCAGGGATGTGGCTATAGGCCAGGGATGTGGCTATAGGCCAGGGATGTGGCTATAGGCCAGGAATATGCAACTTTGAAGGGTCTGTGTACCCACATCCACACCTAGAGAACAAAACATTTTAGCGGCCCTCTTGACAGCGGAGTGAAAAAAATATTCTTTAATTTTCTGTCAATCTTAAAATGTTCTCATGGGCGTAGAGCAAAGTGTACAGTTTTAAAGTTTTAAAGCAATTCTACACATTTTGCCGTGGGGCGGACAGAAGATTTAGACTTTTTTTTATAACAAATTTAATGCAATTCTACAAATTTTGCAATGGGGCAGAGAGAAAACTTTGCAGTTTTTAAAATGATAACTTAGTGAGAGTGACTAACAAAATCAATGGGGCCCTCTGATCGGTAATTTGACCATGATTACTACAAGTTTAGACAGCTGGCTAGACTACTGTATCAATCAACAACAAAAAATGACCTGACATGGGCTAATTGAGTGACTGTCAGTGACTAACATACCAACGGGAAAAACTTCTGTTACGCAACCATATTTTTTTTATTTTTTATTTTTTAATTGGGGGGGGGCCCTGCTATAGGCCCTTGTGGAAAGTCACTCTCGACATGAACTTCTCTTGGATGACTAAAGTCAATGTAAACATAAATGTGTGTGTTTAGACTCCCCAAGCGGCCCATCATCAACACACCTATTGTGAGCACGGTGGTCTACAGCGAGGGGGTGCCCTCAACCTCTCTTCTGGCACAGGCCATCACACTCGAATACACACTACTGGAGACAGAGGAGAGGACCAAACCTGTCTGTGTCTACTGGAATCATTCCATCCCGTAAGGAAAAGCATACCTATCAATACTCTACCTCAGATCGTGAATTTAGAATGGAGTTTAGCTAGATTATGTTCAAGAACATACAGTACCTGTCAAAAGTTTGGACACACCTACACATTCAAGGGTTTTTCTTTATTGTTACTATTTTCTACATTGTAGAATAATAGTGAATACATTAAAACTATGAAATAACACATGTGATATCATGTAGTAACCAAAGAAGTGTTAAACCAAAATATATTTATATTTTTAGATATTTCAAAGTAGCCACCCTTTGCCTTGATGACGGCGTTGCACAATCTTGGTATTCTCTCAGCCAGCATCACCTGGAATGCTTTTCCAACAGTCTTGAAGGAGTTCCCACATATGCTGAGCACTTGTTGGCTGCCTTTCACTCTGCTGTCCAACTTTCCACACCATCTCAATTGGGTTGAGAACTGGTGATTGTGATTGTGGACCAGATGGGATGCGGTATCACTGCAGAATGCTGTTGTAGCCATGCTGGTTAAGTATGCCTTGAATTCTAAATAAATCACTGACTGTGTCACCAGCAAAGCACCATCACACCTCCTCCTCCATGCTTCACGGTGGGAACCACACATGCGGATATCATCCATTCACCTACTCTGCGTCTACAAAGACACAGCGGTTAGAACCAAACATCTTACATTTGGACTCATCAGACCAAATGACAGATTTTCACTGGTCTAATGTCCATTACTCATGTTTCTTGGTTCAAGCAAGTCTCTTATTATTATTGGTGTCCTTTTATAGTGGTTTCTTTGCAGCAGTTCGACCATGAAGGCCTTATTCATGAAGTATCATCTGAACAGTTGATGTTGAGATATGTCTCTTACTTGAACTCTGTGAAGCATTTATTTGGCCTGCAATTTCTGAGTCTGGTAACTCTAATGAACTTGGCCTCTGCAGCAGAGGTATCTCTGGGTCGTCCTTTCCTGTGGCGGACCTCATGAGAGCAAGTTTCATCAAAGCACTTGATGGTTTGTTTTTGCGACTGCACTTGAAGAAACGTAAAAAGTTTGTTGAGCTGTTCTTGCCATAATATGGACTCGGCCTTTTACCAAATAGGGCTATCTTCTGTATATCACCCCTACCTTGTTACAACACAACTTATTGGCTCAAACGCATAAAAAAGGAAATACATTCCACAAATGAACTTTTAACAAGACACACCTGTTCATTGAAATGCATTCCTGGTGACTACCTCATGAAGCTGGTTGAGAGAATGCCAAGAGTGTGCAAAGCTGTCAAAGGCAAAGTGTGGCTACTTTGAAGAATCTGAAATATAAAATATATTTTTATTTGTTTAACACTTTTTTGGTTACTACATGATTCCATATGTGTTATTTCATAGTTTGATGTCTTTGATGTCGAAATAGTAAAAATAAAGAAAAACCCTTGAATGAGTAGATGTGTCCAAACTTTTGACTGGTACTGTAAATCATATAAAACAATATCTATTTTGGCTCCAGGTTTCAAGGAACGGGAGGCTGGTCTGCCAAGGGGTGTGAGCTGGTGTTCAGGAACAGCACCCACATCAGCTGCCAGTGCAGTCACATGTCCAGCTCTGCTGTGCTCATGGACATCTCCAAGAGAGAGGTACCACCCAGAGCCTCCTACCAAACATTCAGTTATGGTGACTTAGCTTATGTTAACTTCTATTATTTGATCTTACCCCTGGCCATGCTTACCTCCTCAGCATGGAGAGGTCCTGCCCCTGAAGATCATCACCTACATCACGGTGTCAGCCTCGCTGGTGGCCCTCCTCATCACCTTCCTCCTGCTGGCCATTCTCCGGAAGCTCCGCTCTAACCTCCACAGCATACACAAGAACCTGGTGGTGTCAATCTTCCTCTCCCAGCTCGTCTTACTCTTCGGAATCAACCAGACTGAAAATGCGGTGAGACCCTAGCACACAACCCTGAGGCACACCCGAAAAACACTTTATTTTGTCTTATTGCATTATTGTATACTGTCGACTTGTCAATATACACTACATGACCAAAAGTATGCTCGTCGAACATCTCATTCCAAAATCATGGGCATTAATATGGAGTTGGTGCCCCACTTCTCTGGTAAGGGTTTCCACTAGATGTTGGAACATTGCTATAGGGACTTGCTTCCATTCAGCCACAAGAGCATTAGTGTAGTTGGGCACTGATGTTGGGCGATTAGGCCTGCATGCAGTCAGCTTTCCAATTCATCCCGAAGGTATTCAATGGGGTTGAGGTCAGGGCTCTGTGCAGGCCAGTCAAGTTCTTCTACACCGATCTTGACAAACCATTTTTGTATGGACCTCGCTTTTGCACAGGAGCATTGTCATGCTGAAACAGGAAAGGGCCTTCCAAAAACTGTTGCCACAAGGTTGGAAGAACAGAATCGTCTTGAATGTCATTGCATGCAGTAGCGTTAAGATTTCCCTTCAGTGGAACTAAGGGGCCTAGCACGAACATGAAAATCAGCCCCAGACCATTATTGCTCTTCCAACAAACTGTACAGTTGGCACTATACATTGGGGCAGGTAATGTTCTTCTGGCATCCAACAAACCCAGAATGGTCTGTCGGACTGTGAAGCGTGATTCATCACTCCAGAGAAAACTTTTCCACTGCTCCAGAGTACAATAGCAGTGAGCTTTACACCACTCCAGCCGACGCTTGGCATTGTGCATGGTGATCTTAGGCTTGTGTGCGGCTGCTCTGCCATGGAAACCCATTTTATGAAGCTCCTGGCGAACAGTTATTGTGCTGATGTTGCTTCCACAGGGAGTTTGAAACTCGGTAGTGAGTGTTGCAACCGAGATGTTTTTTTTAAGAGCTATGCGCTTCAGTACTCGGTGGTCCCATTCTGTGAGCTTATTTTGCCTACCACTTTGCGATCTTTGTCTATGGAGATTGCAATCTCTCTATGAAGATTTCCAATCTTTGTCTATGGAGATAGCCAATCTTTGTCTATGGAGATAGCCAATCTTTGTCTATGGAGATTGCAATCTCTCTATGGAGATTTCCAATCTTTGTCTATGGAGATAGCCAATCTTTGTCTATGGAGATAGCCAAATCCACAAATTTGAAGGCATGTCCACATACTTTTGTACATATGGTGTACCTGCAGTCTACCCCCATCCAACCCTTCCCGCCGGGGAAAGGCCATTCTGTGCCATATCTGCCAGGGCACCAAGGCCATTAACCAAAATAGACAATTAAATTGATTTGAAAACCAAAAAACAGTAGCTATTCTGTTAAGAAAAACACAAGTGTATGTAAATAAATAATTAGCCTACATGTCAAAGTGAGTAGGTGATAGCCTATGCGTATTGGCTTCAGCCTGCCCTGTCCAGGCCAATGCTGACATGAGGAAGGCTAGTCCCCCTTGAGTACATTTTAGTCATTTAGCAGACACTCTTATCCAGGGTGACATACAGGAGTAATTAGGGTTAAGTGCCTTGCTCAAGAGCACATCAACAGATTTGTCAGTTAATTGGCTCGGGGATTCAAACCAGCAACCTTCCGATTACTGGCCCAACACTCTTAACAGCAGTGCTAAGTGGCTTTATCTTTGACAATAATAGTTCTGTGTCTGTTTGGCAATATGTGGATTTGGCCTCAGCCATTGCGCTGTGTTCTGTTGTTATAGATTAGCAGTTACTGAACCAGACTTAGTTCACAGACAGCTTAAATAACAATTAGCACAGTTGGCTTTCAAAACAGTGGCTTTAATCATCTTTCCCTACCTCTCTGTCCCTCAGTTCATGTGTACAGTGGTAGCCATCCTGCTCCACTACTTCTACATGTGTACGTTTGCCTGGATGTTGGTGGAAGGCCTCCACATCTACCGCATGCTGACTGAAGTCAGGAACATCAACCATGGCCGCATGAGGTTTTACTACGCCATTGGCTGGGGCATTCCTGCCATCATCACCGGTGAGTGAGAGACACACACACGCACACACACGCATGCATGCATGCAAAGACAGAGAGGGACACAGATGCAACATAATCAACATAAACAACATAATCTGGAAGCACATGCTCACTGTGTGTGTTTTTCCTCTCTTGTAGGCCTGGCAGTAGGGTTGGACCCTGAGGGCTATGGGAACCCAGACTTCTGTTGGCTTTCTGTCCACGACACACTCATCTGGAGTATCGCTGGGCCCATCGCTATAGTAGTACTGGTGAGTGTGTATGTAGACGCTGTTGGACTATACTGGATTGGTTCTGGCCAGAGGATTATGTTACTCATCTCCGTCTCATGTATCTCCCATAGGTCAACATTGCTTTATTCTTCATGGCCGCCAAGGCCTCATGCGGAAAGAGACAGTGGACATTTGAGAAGTCTGGAGCAATGTGAGTACTTCGAGACAGGATAACCATGTAGGGTTAGAAAATAGTTAGCACGTAGCATACCATGTTGGCTGGATTCCATTCAAACATAACAAACATTTCCTCTCCAGCTGTTCCCTACATGTAGCCTTCCTCCACCTGTTGCTCCTCAGTGCTACCTGGCTCCTGGGCCTCATGGCGGTCAACAGTGACATCCTCTCCTTACACTACCTCTTTGCCATCTTCAGCTGCCTTCAGGTACTTGGCTTTTTGGCTTGTCAAAAACAGTGCTTCAAAAAGCCTTACTGTGGTTATATTTATCTGATGTGCAATTATCCATCCATCCATCTCTCTCTCTCTCTCTCTCTCTCTCTCTCTCTCTCTCTCTCGCTCTCTCTCTGTCTCTCTCTCTCTCTCTCTCTGTCTCTCTCTCTGTCTCTGTCTCTCTGTCTCTCTCTGTCTCTGTCTCTCTCTCTCTCTCTCTCTCTCTCTCTCTCTCTCTGTCTCTCTGTCTCTCTCTCTCTCTGTCTCTCTGTCTCTCTCTCTGTCTCTCTCTCTGTCTCTCTCTCTGTCTCTCTCTCTGTCTCTCTCTCTCTCTCTCTCTCTGTCTCTCTCTCTGTCTCTCTGTCTCTCTCTCTCTCTCTCTCTCTCTCTCTCAGGGTGTGTGCATATTCTTCTTCTACTGTGTTTTCAACAAGGAGGTGAGGACCAACCTAAAGAACATCCTCACAGGGATGAAATCCATAGTGGAGGAGCCTACTGCCACCCGCTCCACTCTCCTCACAGTGAGTACACACCAAATCAAATCAAATCAAATCAAATTTATTTATATAGCCCTTCGTACATCAGCTGATATCTCAAAGTGCTGTACAGAAACCCAGCCTAAAACCCCAAACAGCAAGCAATGCAGGTGTAGAAGCACGGTGGCTAGGAAAAACTCCCTAGAAAGGCCAATACCTAGGAAGAAACCTAGAGAGGAACCAGGCTATGTGGGGTGGCCAGTCCTCTTCTGGCTGTGCCGGGTGGAGATTATAACAGAACATGGTCAAGATGTTCAATGTTCATAAATGACCAGCATGGTCGAATAATAATAAGGCAGAACAGTTGAAACTAGAGCAGCAGCACAGTCAGGTGGAAGTTGAAACTGGAGCAGCAGCATGGCCAGGTAGACTGGGGACAGCAAGGAGTCATCATGTCAGGTAGTCCTGGGGCATGGTCCTAGGGCTCAGGTCAGTTGAAACTGGAACAGCAGCATGGCCAGGTGGACTGGGGACAGCAAGGAGTCATCATGTCAGGTAGTCCTGGGGCATGGTCCTAGGGCTCAGGTCCTCCGAGAGAGAGAAAGAAAGAGAGAAGAAGAGAATTAGAGAACGCACACTTAGATTCACACAGGACACCGAATAGGACAGGAGAAGTACTCCAGATATAACAAACTGACCCCAGCCCCCCGACACATAAACTACTGCAGCATAAATACTGGAGGCTGAGACAGGAGGGGTCAGGAGACACTGTGGCCCCATCCGAGGACACCCCCGGACAGGGCCAAACAGGAAGGATATAACCCCACCCACTTTGCCAAAGCACAGCCCCCACACCACTAGAGGGATATCTTCAACCACCAACTTACCATCCTGGTTAGTTGGTCCATAGTCCATAGTTAAGTGTAGTATACCTGTACATTTCTGTTGAGAAATGAGTTCTGAGTTGTATCGGGCGGTAACCGAAATGTCACTTGTTTGAATCCCCGATCCGACTAGTTGAAAGATCTGTCAATGTGCCCTTGAGGAAGGCACTTAACCCTAATTGCTCTTGTAAGTCGCTCTGGATAAGAGTGTCTGCTGAATGACTACAATTTAGTTTATTACTTCTTTGTTTCCCCAGCGTTCACTGAACGCTAAGCATTCGTACACAGAGGAGGACAGTCTGTACCGTACGGCCATCGGAGAGTCCACTGCCTCCCTGGACAGCACAGTTAGATCAGTCTGCAGCTTCAGCAGAATCCAGGCCAGGTGACTTACTGGGTGGGAACTGGGTTCTACTTAGCTAACAGAATGTGCCGGGCTCATGTGATGCTCTATTAGCCGTTACAGGTTAGGTGCTGTTTGGCGTAGCACAGATAATATTCTATCAGCCTTAACTTGGCGATACTTCCTCAATTCCCAACATGGAAGACAACGAATGTCTTCTAAACGTCCATGTCAAGTGGCAGGGACTTGGTTTGAATTTAGAAAATTCTCCATGAAGTAATCCAACAATGTGTATGCCTCCATCTTGTCAATTTCAAATCTTCTCTCATTGATCGAGACAGGTGATTGTCATCATGACATGCCTCACTTTGGAGTGGAACCACCTGTCTCAATGACAACATTTGAGACAGACAAGACGGTGGTGGACACACTGTTGGACTACTTAAAGTGGAACTGACAGCACTTTAACTACATTGCAGATATAAAACAAACAGAAAATCATAATTTCAGTCAAAAATATCAAATGCCCAGTTTATACTACAAAATCAACTTCATAAGAGGTTTGAAAAATAGGTTCTATTTGACAGAAATATTCCATGATGTAGATTACGGCATTGTTGGCAGAATAAATAGATATACAATTCACCATTACATTTATTGGTAGTCCAAAAAATGTTGCTTTCGGGTTGTAAATCACAGCTGTCCATATTTTGCTGCCTCCACCCATTCGGGATGCACATTTTCAGTTTCAATTACTCAATATTTTGGATAAAAACTTACGAATTTAACTAAGGCTGTTATCCACAGTTAGCATGCATATCTCTTAGTTGTCAATCAAATGTATTTGGAATCGATCAAATGGGTGGGCAGGTATTTTCCATTCAGTTGTCATAACGTGGGTTGGGACAAGCATGCATTAGCTGGAAAGCTGCAGAAGGCGAGCAGGCTACTATTTCCCATTGTTTATCAGTGACATTTTCATGGCCAACTACGAACAGAAAACATTTCAGAGAGTTTATCTACTCTTGCCTCATTAGATTTTAGCTCATCCCTCTCTGGCTGACATAGATGTTTATTGTAGGGAGGGAGAAATAAGCTACCTGTTCATGGTTGTCTGATCAATAGGACTGTAAAGTTCCCAAATGTAAGAGGACACCCTTGGTATTTAAATATTTGTAGAAATCCATTCAGGTGTATTTTCTGTATTGTAAAATGTAAAAAAATTTAATAATAATTAATGTCTTATTCTTTCTGGGGGTGTATAGGAACACATTTTTATAAGATGTCATGACGATAAAACCCTGTCAGTTCCACTTTAGTGGAACATTTTTAAATTGAATTTAATAATGGAACGTTTTCTAAATTCAAACGAACCCCCTGCAACTAGACATGAAGGTTTAGAAGACATTAGATGTCTTCCAAGTCGGGAATTGAGGAAGTATCGACAAGTTAAGGTTTGTTGAAAATGATATTTTCTATGTCAAAAAGTACCTACCTAATAACACCCATCTGCCAGCTGGAACAGAGTGGTGGTCTGACGAGCCAATATTTGTAATGGCTAGGTTCTACTTAGGTTTGCAAAACTCCAGTAACCTTTCCAAAATACCCAGATTTTTCTAGATTTTCAAGATTCTGGATTTCATGCTTATTCCTTCCTGATTCAGGGAATCTTCCAACCAGAATTTCTGGAAAACCTGGGAAATTTAGGAAAGTTAATGGAATATCGTGACCACATTTCATACTCAAGTTATTATTTCTGTGCTCATCATGCCTCTTTCTTCCAAAAGGAACGACTCAGGGCAGAAGCACACAACATCCTCCGGCTCAGCCAAAAAGAGTTCCCATGGGGAGGGAGACTCCTCCATCTTCCTCCGCAAGTGCTCCAAGAGAGATGGTACAAGTCCTATATAGTTACATTGAGTGTCATCAAATTTTATTGGTCACATACATGTGTTTAGCAGATGTTATTGTGGGTGTAGCAAAATGCATGTGACAGGGAATCTTAATGCATCCGAATGTCTCAATAATTTACGTGCCATTGGCTGCTCAGGCCTATAGAGTGGTGAGGAGAAGGAGTCTACCGTATCCGGAAGTGAATTCACCATTCATTTTCGGGATTCAGGGTTCACTCAAACACTTAAGCTTTGTTTTACTATTAACTGTGACAGCTGATTTCGGGATTGTATATCAATTCGCACTTAAATATTAGTCATCTGATGTATTTGTTTCAGTCTCTGAATTGTTTAAACAAACTTTTCGCCACCAGCTCTTGATATCAGGGCATAAAAACTACAATCTGTCTCCTGAATTAGCCTAGTGAAGGAGAAGCCTTCCCAGCTTCTCCTTCACCCATATCCAGACAGCAGATGTTCTGAAAGAGCTGCAAAACCTGGAAACGTACAAATCAGCTAGGCTAGACAATCTGGACCCTCTCTTTCTAAAACTATCCGCCACCATTGTTGCAACCCCTATCACCAGCCTGTTCAACCTCTCTTTCGTATCGTCCGAGATCCCTAAAGATTGGAAAACTGCCGTGGTCGTCCCCCTCTTCAAAAGGGGTGACACCCTAGACCCAAACTGTTACAGACCTATATCCATCCTGCCCTGCCTATCTAAAGTCTTCGAAAGCCAAGTTAATAAACAGATCACTGACCATTTCTAATCCCACCGTACCTTCTCCGCTGTGCAATCCGGCTTCCGAGCCTGTCATGGGTGCACCTCAGCCACGCTCAAGGTACTAAACGATATCATAACCGTCATCGATAAAAGACAATACTGTGCAGCCGTCTTCATCGACCTGGACAAGGCTTTCGACTCTGTCAATCACTGTATTCTTATCGGCAGACTCAATAGCCTTGGTTTTTCTAATGACTGCCTCGCCTGGTTCCACAGGTACCACAGGGTTAAATTCTCGGGCCGACTCTTTTCTCTGTATCAATGATGTCGCTCTTGCTGCGGGCGATTCCCTGATCCACCTCTACGCAGACGACACCATTCTGTATACTTCTGGACCTTCCTTGGACACTGTGCTAACTAACCTCCATACTAGCTTCAATGCCACACAACACTCCTTCCGTGGCCTCCAACTGCTCTTAAACGCTAGTAAAACCAAATGCATGCTTTTCAACCGTTCGCTGCCCGCACCCGCCCTCCCGACTAGCATCACCACCCTGGACGGTTCCGACCTGGAATATGTGGACAACTATAAATACCTAGGTGTCTGACCGTAAACTCTCCTTCCAGACTCATATTAAACATCTCCAATCCAAAATCAAATCGAGAATCGGCTTTCTATTTCGCAAACAAAGCCTCCTTCACTCACGTCACCAAACTTACCCTAGTAAAACTGACTATCCTACCGATCCTCGACTTCGGCGATAGCATATTCAAAATAGCTTCCAACACTCTACTCAGCAAACTGGATGCTGTCTATCACAATGCCATCCGTTTTGTTACCAAATCACCTTATACCACCCACCACTGCTACCTGTATGCTCTAGTCGGCTGGCCCTCGCTACATATTCGTCGCCAGAACCACTGGCTCCAGGTCATCTATAAGTCTATGCTAGGTAAAGCGCCGCCTTATCTCAGTTCACTGGTCACGATAACAACACCCACACATTCCAGCAGGTATATCTCACTGATCATCCCCAAAGCCAACACCTCATTTGGCCGCCTTTCCTTCCAGTTCTCTGCTGCCAGTGACTGGAACGAATTGCAAAAAGTTGGAGACTTTTATTTCCCTCACCAACTTTAAACATCAACTATCTGAGCAGCTAACCGATCCCTGCAGCTGTACATAGTCCATCTGTAAATAGCCCACCCAATCTACCTACCTCATCCCCCTACTGTTTTTTAAATGTACTTTTCTGCTCTTTTGCACACCAGTATCTCTACTTGCACATCATCATCTGCTCATTTATCACTCCAGTGTTAATCTGCTAATTTGTAATTATTCGCTCCTATGGCCTATTTATTGCCTACCTCCTCAAGCCTTTTGCACACACTGTATATAGACCTTCTTTTTTTTTTTTTGGCTAGTTGAGAACACCTTTATTTAACCAGGTAGGCTAGTTGAGAACACCTTTATTTAACCAGGTAGGCTAGTTGAGAACACCTTTATTTAACCAGGTAGGCTAGTTGAGAACACCTTTATTTAACCAGGTAGGCTAGTTGAGAACACCTTTATTTAACCAGGTAGGCTAGTTGAGAACACCTTTATTTAGCCAGGTAGGCTAGTTGAGAACACCTTTATTTAACCAGGTAGGCTAGTTGAGAACAAGTTCTCATTTACAACTGCGACCTGGCCAAGATAAAGCATAAAAGAAAGGCACACAGTTAAAAAAGTTAAAGTCAAGAGGTGTGAATACTTTCTGAAGGCACTGTATACCTGGTCCCGAGCTCGCTTTCCCTGACTAAACTTGCTGGCTAGCTGAACTATGCTAGTTTTAGTCCTCATTGCTAAACTTCATAAATACTGTACCCTCGACTTCAAAACCCATTTGCTACCTATACAGTCATGTAACTAAGAAATTTGCTGGAAAGAAACTTGTAAATTATTATTTTGTTGAATAGTGATGACTGGTTCCAGCTATCTGTTGTAAGACAACGGTGGTGAATTATATCATTGCTACGCAGATCCAAGTTCAGTTTTGAGATTTACCAATGTCACTAGTGAGAGTTAGCAGGACGTTTCTGAATGGTCTTGGAACTGTGACAACGGACAGCCTCTCCCCGCCTGGTTCGATGGGATATGTAGTGATTTTGCCAACACAGCCAGATATGCACACTGTCTTGTACCCTTAACCATTTGTAAACTGACTATCATATTGGTTGATTAAATCAGACTTTATTAATATAATGAGTAATCCAAGAATGTCCCAAGTTAATTGACACGAGAAAAAAATAGCAACTACGGTAATCAGAGTGCTAATGACTACAATGAATGGCTAAACTATTTCCGAACACTATGGGTCCGCGGGGCACCTCCTCCTCCTCACCACTCTATAGTTCAGCGGTCAGAGAGTAAGTTATAGCTCCTGTGTTTCCATGGTAACAGATTCGGACTCGGACAGTGAGCTGTCGGTGGATGAGCACAGCAGCTCCTATGCCTCGTCCCACTCCTCAGACAGTGATGATCACAGAGAAAGCCGCAAGCATAGGTGGAACAACGAGAGACCGTCCCAGCACAACACACCCAAAGGTAGACTCATGTTCAAACACACACACACACACACACACACACACACACACACACACACACACACACACACACACACACACACACACACACACACACACACACACACACACACACACCTCATATATTTAAAAGTGTTTATTTTTTTACTGTATCTGAAGTGGATACAGTGGCCAATCACGTGAAGCCCTACTGGCCAGTGGAGCTGCCGACAGCCAGTGAGAGTGAGGAGCCCTGCGGGGTGGAGTTGCTGCGTGTGGAGACCACGGTCAACGTGGAGCTCCACCAGGACAACAAGATCAACAGGGAGTCCCTCTACCAGAATGATAGTGCCCCTCCCAGTTCACCTGACTGCAACCAGACAGAGAAGAGAAGGGGTGAGCGAGCGACAGAGAGAGAGAATGAGAAAGAGTCGTCACTAGCTCCCATAGCCACAAAGTCATAAACCCTGCCCATTTCTACAAATGTTCTTCTTAAATTCTATTTGAAAAATAACCCAATATTAACCACACTACTAACCTGAAAATTAATATCAAAAAGCACATTTTTTGTAGCAAATGTTTACTATGGAATCTGACTTTGTGGCTATTCTAATTCTAAAAATTCTAATCTAGTACCTAAAATGTTATTCCTATCCAAATAAGGTGCATGTGTCTGTTTGTGTGTGTGTGTTTTCTTGTATAACTGACTGGGGTTTGTGCATTCACCCTCTGCGTTTACAACCAGGCATTCTGAAAAACAAGATCAACACCCCTCCTCCCCTGACTGACAAGAACATGAAGAATCGCCTGCGGGAGAAACTGAGTGACTACAACCCCCACAGCATCTCCACCAGGACTACCCCAGTCCCACCGTCTCCCGTCTCCTCCCATCTACGCCCTGTAATCGGAGGCAACGGGGTCCTCATCAAATCTCCGCCTCGCCTGCCCGTGCCTCCACACCCTCCGTTGTCTCCATGGGACCTGCGCAATGGGGTTGTCATGACAACGACGAGTACGATGATGTCACCATTAGTCAATGGGGTCAACGGGGTTCAAGACGCCCAAGACTCGGACTCCGAGTGAGTGTTTACGAGATATTGGTGGCCATGTTGCATTTCTAACAGATATGTTGGATAATACGTCAGTCACTTTTGACTTTAGCAACTCTCTCTGTCTCTGTCTCTGTCTCTTTCAACAGCGGTAGCAACGAAACCTCAATCTGACCTGGAGGGAATTCCAGATAGACAACCAGCTCTCAAGGCAAGAGGGGCTACAGCGCCGATACCATGCGTGCTGTTCAAAGGTCACTGTGGGGCCCCTAAGCTCCTATGGAGACCAGTGTTAGCCCAGGCAACTGCCTGCCTGAGAGAAAAGGGGAAGAAAGGAGAGAGCCTGAGAACTACATCTCCCAGCATGCAGCAGCTAGTTGGAAAAACAAAACAATGCACTTCACGGCACGGCTAACAAGTGGCGCTGTCTGTAGTTGTTCATTGCGGATGGCAACTGACAGCAGGTTGGGATTGAGGACTTTTCCAGGACCAGATGTGCCATGATGTGATATTGACCTCATGAATCAGTAAGACATTCACCAAGTGCCCAGCTGTTTGCCCACAGAGACAGAAACGTCCAAAAAACAAATCATTGTCTTTGGTCCGTGTAATTACTTTGTAGATATTTTGTATTTTTACTTTTTGGACTTGTTTATAGGAAAGGAATAACTAAGCTGTACATTGTAAGTAGTGTATTGTAATGTCATATTATTGGGAGAGCATGTGTAGATATGACAGTCAACAAGGTTTTTTACAGATGTTTACGAATTGTTTAAAGAAAACAAAATGCTGCCATCCGCAGCATGTAAACTTCCAGTCTGAAAATACTCTACTGATAATATGATTTTGAAGTATTCAAACACTCGCATAGTAAGTCTAGTAAAACAAAAGCCATCTTAAAATAGTCATTCTAACATAGGGAGACATGTTCATCTCCGTATTACAGTGAAGGTCTTGTACATTCCAATTGTGTCCTGATGGTTGAATGAGGAAAACGCACTGAAATCTTAATACTGTCATTACAGGTTCCAGTAAATGGCAGAGTAATATAGAAATCAATTGCTACTCTTGAGTGCTTAGTAGAAAATGACAGTATGTGCCTTTTGATTGTTACCATGCTGCCTCATTGTCACCCTTTTCACATTGTGCTTCTGAGTTTGTGTAGATCCTTATATTACTTCTACACATCATCTCTGGAGATTCTATCGCCAAGTGTTCAGCCAGTGACATGTCTGTACTCTTGATTTTTAACTCTTTAGAATAATATGTTGCAGTATTATTTCCAAGGAAATCATATTCATTTTAAGTACCAACTGTGTGCCTTTCTCTCTGCCTCCACAGAGCATAGTGTCTAAACCCAAGGTAACCCCTATTACTAGTTTTAGTATACCGACATCCCCTTTCCCATTCCCCTGTTGAGCTGTAAACACCCGTGTACATGATCTAGTTATAATACTGTCATCCCTCAGTCCGTCTGCTATTTCATGTTTATAGATGAGCCATATCTCTTTAAAGCTGATATTGTGTCAGACACTGGAATCATTATTGTAACATACACGTATTTATTTTTTGTGAAAAGACACTGGCAATCAGACTAAAATAAACCACATTTGGATTTTTTTCCCTTACTTTTTTAATTGTTTTTTTATGTGTTTCTTGTGTCATTAAGAATTGATCGGTATATGACATACAGTATTTGTATGTTTTCAGAATGGCCTGTCAAGAGGTTTGGATAAGGGGTAAACGAAATGTGCAAGCATTTAGGCTTTTTTCAAACAGACATTTTATTCAATGGCTTCTCTTATTTACATCAGTAAAAAGCAATATCTAGTAACAGGACTCGTTGATACGCCTCATGCTCATGAGCCTACCCATAGAGCCCATCTGACTGAAGTTTCTGTACTCTCCAGGCCTCATGTACATCATCCTGCCTCTGTACTGGGGCTGCTCATACATGAGCCAGTGGCCGTCCATAACGTTGCAGGACATGCAGTTGTTCATGCGGTAACGATCCATGATGCTGTCACAGTCGTCCATCATCTCATGCATCTGACTTCCAAAGTTCTCCCTCTCGTAGATCCTCATCCTGAAAGATCCTCTGTGCTGTAACATGATGAACAACATGTTTTAGGGAGAAATTGTGAACTGTAATGCTAAATGTATCACGCATGTATAGAAGATTGTAGTCATACTGACTAATGGGCATAGGTGTATGTTGTACAACAACAAAGAAGACTACGCGGTAACTAACAAATCTGTGTGTGTTAGTAGGCTTACCATGGGGATCATGCGGCAGGACATGATGTCGGTCATTCCCATCATGCGCTGGAAGTCAGAATACTCTCCCCTCTTCATGAACCACTGGTTTCCCATGTAGTTGGAGCGGTCGTACACCATGAAGCAGCCGCTCTCAACCCTGCAGGACTGGCAGCGGCTCAGGTAGGAGGACATGTCAGGGCAGTCGCTGCTGCACTCATAGGAACGACCCTGGAAGTTCCTGTCCTCGTAGAAGGTGATCTGAAAATAAGAAAGAATCATTTCTATTTACCATTTAAACATACAAAAACACATTGCTACATGTTGGGCCTTGCCCAATCCCACTGACAATCAGCTTTCTGGGATTAGGGTTGTGCTCTGACACTAGAGTACTAAAGTGCACTCAGTGTAACAAGCTAGGAACATAAATACGCTAAATATAATACTTACTCTGCTGTTCATGTTCATGCCGGTGGAGGTCATTTTGTCTCTCTGTGCTGCTGCTCTTGCTTGGGAACTGTTATCCTACTGGTTTAAAACCTTTCTTTTTATACCTGTGAACCCCATTGTACTCAGCAACATGGAATAGAGGGCCATAGAGCACTGAGGTCTGTCCACATGTCCAGGGACACGGGTCTCTCAAAAGACTTTAAAAATGCTGTTTCTCTCAGAACAATGTAACAATGAGCCTTTGTGAAAGGGTTAACAACAGTGATGTAGTGCAGGGTAAACTTCTCTAATCCTGAACAGCGATCAGCGTTCTGCCACCACTACATCACTGGTTAAAGGGATAGTTCAGTCAAATAAAAAAATGACGCATTGGTTTCCTTAACCTGTAAGCAGTATATGGACAAGGTACGACAGGAATCCATGCTTCGGTTTAGTTTCATTGGTACTGTTTCCACATGCTAATGTTTTAGCATGTGTGCCACAAATCCAATTCAATTAAAGGGACCGATAATAGAATTTTTCACACATCATGTCCAAAGCATCCAAAAGTGTCTAAACTTGTGAAGCTCAACAAAGTCACTAATGCTTTGAACATGGGTGAACATGTCTAGTATCGGTCCCATGTCTTAAATGGGATTTGTGATTTTGTGCCACAAATGCAATTCAGCACAATTGGTAACTAACTATCTGTTTACCAGTGGTACAATTTGGTGTTTGTTTCAATGAAGTATTTTATCCCAGTTAGTGTAGCCTAATTTAACAAAGTCTTGGGCCATTGTCTCAATCAACACTATGGACATGGTGGCCAAATAGTACAACAGAGAAGCTCACATTAGACACTTGTAGAGAGAAAAGTGTAACATGTTTAATCACAGTATTGACCAATGGAAGGATACAAAAATATTAACCTTTTCCTCATTTGCATTGTACCAGCAAGCATCACATAGTATCTCACACAGCATCGTAAAAAAAATCCTAAAACTCTTGAGGAAGACTATTGGCGGAGTCTGCTTTGCTTATGAGCTCCACTGAGTAATATGACCAATATAAATAAGTGCTTTGAAGAACTTAAGCAATGTGCATTGTGATACAAAGACAGTAAAACAATATCAGCATAGTGGCTTTACATCAATCACAGCCGTAAATCTATGACCTATGTCCAGAAACACCCCTTATATCCATAGCCCTTAGGCCTTTATGGTCACTTGTGTAGATAGCTAGGCAGAACGAATACCATCATTGATTTAACCAATCCTGTTCTTTAGGAAGTAGAGGTTGGTTTTGAACTGGGCCCATGCATACAGTATATATAACCACATAGTTAGAAAAAGGGGAAATCGCCTCATGGGAAAACTGTTGATAGAAGCATCACAGATAGACAGTATGCACAGCATTACATGCACCACTTTCTATAGAACACACATTAGGGAAACAACAAACAGTAGGTCTCCTACATTCCTACATTCATAATGTGTAACCTCCGAATTACTGAGAGAGGAGCTGAGTTTACAGACTGACGTGTGAATGGAAATTTGCTATTGCACAAAGTGGGTTTTAACAGCGGAGGAGGACCACAGGCTCTCACAGCAGTTTCGCAATCATTTCTCATGATCATAAGAATATTTACACCAACCATAATAAAACATCAAGAAGAGAATTTAAAAAGCTACAGTGTAAAAACCTAAATGCATCCGGTGCATTATGCAGGACAGGGTGTAGGAAGCACAAAAGTTCCCACGAAAATCCTCATTTTAAACTTGTTTAGATATCAAAATGATCTGGAGTGAAAAGTTAACATTTGACTTTGAACATCTAATATTAAATAATACATTCATTGGCCTATTGTCAGGAGTAGTTCTCGTTTCCTCTAAAACAGTGCATTGTACTTATCCTGTCACATAAAAAGGAATGTATTGTAATGTTTTAAAAATGGTATAACTGACTTCATTTTTCCGGGCCCCAGGAAGAGTAGTTTCTGCCTTGGCAGCAGCTAATGTGGATCCTTAAAAATACAAATACAAATGTATTACACCACTTATTGGAGACTTGAGAGGGCACAGAGAGGGGAGGTTGTTTCGTATGACATGTTTTAGGGCAGTTATGTTGGGTGCTGATCCTATACCTAAAGCTGGAGATACATTTCAACTTAACATTGGTCTCATTTAACAATAATCTACATCTGCATTACATTATTATATCAAAATATAAAGCTTTGATTTCGATTACAAAGGTATGGCACATTCAGTTTAACCACACATCAGTTCTTACAACATTGGCATTACAATCATAAAAAGAGACTAAGCAGATATTCAGAAGTAGCAGCAATATACAAATAAGGAAATATAAGAATTACATCTCTAAAATATAATTTGATGTACATTCCATTATTGGTCTTTGGATGGAATTTGTGCATCCGTTCCTCTCAACAAACCGTTATCTTCCATGTTATTTTTCCAACTATCATAAAACGTGACCAAATAAATAGTAGAAAACCAGTTTGATTTAAACAACAAAAAAAAGACTACAGTGTAAGGCAACATGATCAGTGAGAGTGAACAATCCCTTTTCTAAACCCTTCTCTACAGGCCTGTCTGACTGAGACGGGAGGATGGGAGAGACAGAGCAGTGGACGTGAGGCCTATGTGTTATGGTAGCCATTCTTAGCTGTATCTTTCCTGGGTTCTACGTTCTCATAGATGGTGAGTGCAGCCGTGTTCTGGTAGATTAAGTCCACGTTGGTTCCAGTTCTGGATCGGATTATGTCTATGGCACACTGGTTTAGGAACAAATACTGGTCCTGTAAGACAGTAACACAACATAGTTCAATATGATGAAGCAAGCTGACCATTCAGATGTCAAAACATTTCACCTAGAGACCACATAAGCACCCATTAGCATAACTTCTACTTTTAACCACAGGGATGGATTGTACAGTAAGCCCCCAAACATGGTGAAAAGTAGAACAGTGACCTCGGTCTGAACCATGAGGGGCCGGTGCATGCGCAGGTCGTGGATGGTGCCGTACACGTCCACCATACTGTCCCTCTCTATCTGGAAGATCAGCCTGTCGATGGCTATGAAGGTACCTGTACGACCCACACCCGCACTGAGGGGAGAGAGACAGAAAGAGAAAGAGGGAGAGAGATGAGAAAGAAGTCATGTTAATGTACTGTTCAAGCCAATAACACTTGTTGAAGTTAACTGTGAGAAACTGTGTGTTTACCTGCAGTGGACGACGGTGGGGGAGTGGCGTGAGTACTGGTCCATGTGCTCTCGGACCAGGTGTCTGAAGTTGATGAGCAGCTCCGTGGTCTCGGGGACGCCGTGGTCCGGCCAGGCTGTGAAGTGGAAGTGACGTACAGAGCGTGTCTCTGCTGTCCTCACCTGTCAGCCAAACATAAACACAGCGACCGTCTTTTGTTTATAGGGAAGGGATCGTTTTTCCCAGAGCCATGTTTTACCCACTAAGTAGCTGAAGAGGAAAACATCAGTAATATTTGTTTCACTCATTATCACAGGAACTTACATTTTTTACGTCAAAATCCCTGATGGTCCAGTCTTCTAGGGGGATCTCAGAGGTTGTTGTCACAGTGATATTCTCAAAGTGCTTGGTCTCAGATGGCCAGTATTTCTCACATTTCACCTGAGAGGAGAGAGGTGGGTGTGTGAGTTATGAATTGGGGTAGCTTAGTGTAGTCCTTCTCAAACCTCTCCTCTGGGAACTCCAGACAATTCACAATACTACACCTGATTCAAGGGCTCGTGCATAAGTCAATAAGTGGAATCAGGTGAACTAGAGTCGTGTTTTTTACTTTTATTTATTTAACTAGGTAAGTCAGTTAAGAACAAATTCTTATTTACAATGATGGCCTAGAAACAGTGGGTTAATTGCCTTGTTCAGGGGAAGCACAAAATATGTTTACCTTGTCAGCTCGGGGATTCAATCTAGCAACCTTTCGGTTACAGGGCCAACACTCTAACCACTAGACTACCTGCCGGTATGCCTTTTGGGTTTTCTGTTTCTGTAAATATGATCATTTTGGTTTTCTGTTTCTGTATATACAGTTGAAGTCGGAAGTTTACATACACCTTAGCCAAATACATTTAAGCTTTCACTATTCCTGACATTTAATCCTTGTAAAAATTCCCTGTCGTAGGTCAGTTAGGATCACCACTGAAATGTCAGAATAATATTAGAGAGAATGATTTATTTCAGCTTTTATTTCTTTCATCACAATCCCAGTGGGTCAGAAGTTTATATACACTCAATTAGTATTTGGTAGCATTGCCTTTAAATTGTTTAACTTGGGTCAAACATTTTGGGTAGTCTTCCATCAGCTTCCCACAATAAGTTGGGTGAATTTTGGTCCATTCCTCCTGACAGAGCTGGTGTACTGAGTCAGGTTTGTAGGCCTCCTTGCTCACACATGCTTTTTCAGTTCTGCCCACACATTTTCTATAGGATGGAGGTCAGGGCTTTGTGATGGCCATTCCAATACCTTGACTTTGTTGTCCTTAAGCCATTTTGCCACAACTTTGGAAGTATGCTTGGGGTCATTGTCCATTTGGAAGACCAATTTGTGACCAAGCTTTAACTTCCTGACTGATGTCTTGAGATGTTACTTCAATATAGCCACATAATTTTTCTACCTCATGATGCCATCTATTTTGTGAAGTGCACCAGTCCCTCCTGCAGCAAAGCACCCCCACAACATGATGCTGCCACCCCCGTGCTTCACGGTTGGGATGGTGTTCTTCGGCTTGCAAGCCTCCCCTGTTTTCCTCCAAACATAACAATGGTAATTTATGGCCAAACAGTTCTATTTTTGTTTTATCAGACCAGAGGACATTTCTCCAAAAAGTACGATCTTTGTCCCCATGTGCAGTTGCAAACCGTAGTCTGGCCTTTTATGGCGGTTTTGGAGCAGTGGCTTCTTCCTTGCTGAGCGGCCTTTCAGGTTATGTCGATATAGGACTCATTTTACTGTGGATATAGATACTTTTGTACCCGTTTCCTCCAGCATCTTCACAGGGTCCTTTGCTGTTGTTCTGGGATTGATTTGCACTTTTCACACAAAAGTACATTCATCTCTAGGAGACAGAACGCGTCTCCTTCCTGAGCGGTATGATGGCTGCGTGGTCCCATGGTGTTTATACTTTATACTTTAGTACTATTGTTTGTACAGAAGAACGTGGTACGTTCAGGCATTTGGAAATTGCTCCCAAGGATGAACCAGACTTGTGGAGGTCTACAATTTTTTTTCGGAGGTCTTGGCTGATTTCTTTTGATTTTCCGATGATGTCAAGCAAAGAGGCCCTGAGTTTGAAGGTAGGCCTTGAAATACATCCACAGCTACATCTCCAATTGACTCAAATTAGCCTATCAGAAGCTATTACATCATTTTCTGGAATTTTCCAAGCTGTTTAAAGACACAGTCAACTTAGTGTATGTAAACTTCTGACCCACTGGAATTGTGATACAGTGAGTTTTAAGGGGGAAAAAATCTGTCTGTAAACAATTGTTGGAAAAATTACTTGTGTCATGCACAGAGTAGATGTCCTAACCGACTTGCCCAAACTAGAGTTTGTTAACAAGACATTTGTGGAGTGGTGGGAAAAAAATGTAATGACTCCAACCTAAGTGTATGTAAACTTCCGACTTCAACTGTATGATCATTTGGCGTTTTATATTTCTGTAAATATGATCATTTTGTTTTTCTGTTTCTGTAAATATGATTTTTTTTGTCAATATGATTGGTGCTTGTCTCCACCCCCCTCCAGGTGTCGCCAGTTGCCACCTAGGGCGGCAGGTAGCCTAGTGGTTAGCGCATTGGGCTAGTAACCGGAAGGTTGCCGGATCAAATCCCTGAGCTGACAAGGTAAAAATCAGTTGTTTTACCGCAGAGCAAGGCACTGTTCCCTGGGTGCAAAATACATGAATGTTGATTAAGGCAGCCCCCTGCACCTCTCTGATTCAGAGGGGTTGGGTTAAATGCAGAAGACACATTCAGTTGGACAACTGACTAGGTATCCCCAGTGTATTTATACCTGTGTTCTCTGTTGCCAGTTCATCATGTCTTATCTGTGGTCTTTCCCGCCTTATTGTTTCCTAGTTTTTCCCGGTTCTGACCAGTCTTCCTGCCCTGACCTCGAGCCTGTCTGCCGTCCTGTACCTGCCTGACTCTGACCTGATCACGAACCTCTGCCTGCCCTTGACTTGGCCCTTTTCCTGCCCCGTGTTTTTAATAAATTATCTGAGAACTGTACTATCCTCCTCCCGTGTCTGCATCTGGGTCATATCCTGAGTCCCGAAAAATTTGGGATTTTCTGTTTCTGTAAATATGATTATTTGGGGTTCTCTGTTTATGTCAATATGATTATTTGGTGTTCTCTGTTTTTTGTCAATATGATTATTTGGGGTTCTCTGTTTCTGGAAATATGATTATTTGGGGTTCTCTGTTTATGTCAATATGATTATTTGGGGTTCTCTGTTTCTGGAAATATGATTATTTGGGGTTCTCTGTTTCTGGAAATATGATTATTTGGGGTTCTCTGTTTCTGGAAATATGATTATTTGGGGTTCTCTGTTTCTGGAAATATGATCATTTTGGTCACCATCTTTTGAACAACAACCTGCTTGGGCTGGCCGACTGAAGAGTCGAAACCGAGCTGGCCTTGCATCTGTTAAGTGTGCTGTCTCGTGTGTGTGTGCGCACACATGTATATATGTGTGTATGCACTCACTCGTCCCTGTTCATTACAGCGTGTCAGCATGACCAGAGTCTGGACGTTCTTCTCCCAGATCATCCTCCAGAACTCATTGACGGTGACGGGCAACGGACCTTGGGCCGCAATAAACTCCTTCCTGGAGTTGTAACCCTGGCAAAGGACACATATTGACCCAGTACGTAAGCATCTACTACAATCACCATCTAACTTTCCTAAACCTTTTCATACTTGTCTGTATCTCCTGGTTAATGTGAGATGGATGTGATGTAACTGACTCAATACTACTAACTCTAGCTATAACCTGACAATGAAGACCTATAACTGAGTCTTAATTGAAGTTATCTAGCTATATCGATCATATTTGTGAAATAACCCCAGAGCAAAGCTGAAGCGTAGAGTGTCGGAGAAAGATGATTATGATAAAGATGATGATGACAGGTCAGTATTTACCGGGATGTAGTTAGAATTGATGTAGTCGTCGAATGGACTCCCATGGATGGACAGTTTCACTCTAGAGGATTCATCTGGGATGTGGGAAAGAGGAGGAATGAGGATCGATAGAAATAGAGAATTCCTGTCACTCTGCCCAAGTGGCAACCTTTCATGCAGAGCCCCACCTGTTTGAGCCCCACATTTTTAATAGGCTTGGCTGTTTTGCATGTTATTTTGGCATTAATACATGTCACATATTAGTTTGCAAACAATGTAAAAAATATATATATCATTGAGTTAATAAAACTGCATACAACAAACATGGTCTCTTTTTTGTTTTCTTGAGTATTGCAGCTCCAAAATGCTGGTGTTCCAGCCTAGCTCAGTCCTTTCTGTGGTGGTGGGGCAAGCCAGCAGAAAATACGGAGTGTTGCGCCGTGATTGGCTCAGTGTTCTGTCACTCATGGGGACACTATGTCACCGCGAAGTGTAAGGTGAGACCTCGAAAATTCTAGCCCTTTAGCTTCTGACGTAGAGTTACATTATAAGTGCCCATCCAAGAAGGCTCAAGGTTATTGGCCACAGATAAAATGACGTCAAATGACGTTATATGTACAGTAGCTTTGATTGGACTGATCATGTCAACATACTTTCAAAATCTTAGCTAACGGTCATGATCCTTTTCAATCCTTGTCATATGAAGAGAAATAATGAAGATAAATTATAGATAAAACGTATCTGTGCTTATCGGCTATTGGATATAAAAATTACACAACAAGTTGGAAATTGCAAATTCAACAATGAGTGGTTTAGAAGAAAGTGAGCACAGCACAAAAACGTAAGTCCAAAAATGTATTGTATGCTGCTGCATAAATTATGTAATATACCAAGGAGATATTTATACTGTAGCTAAGAAAGTAATAATGTTACAAAGTGTATATTGTGTAGTAAGCTGTTAGTAGCCCATGTGCCTCACGCTAACAATTTGGGCCCTTTTCTGACTTTGTGGTGCACATGTAGCCTATAGTAAAACTCTGAGCTATTGAATAAACAAAGGAGTTAGTTAGTCTGTTCGACAATGAGGATGGAGGATTTGATATGATAAGCAATGGTAGCTGTGGCAGGAGGACAGGGGTCAAGGGTCAGGGGTTATGGTCGACTCACAGGGAAGCACGTTGTTGTAGCGGTTCTTAGACTTGTTCTCCATGGCCATAGCACTGGTTTTAGCTTGGGCTGTTCCCACTGGCTTCAGGTCCTAGAAGGAGAGGGAGACATTAGGCCACCAGGCACCAGTAGCGAACAAGCAAGCACAGGAATATTTACCGAATACAGAAAATCTGCCTGATGGAACTGCTGCCTGATGGAATATCCATATCATGTGTATGATTGAATAAATATCTTTATGTTTTACCTCAAACTCCTCTGCGAAACCACAGTTGGAGTCTGCTTTCTGCCTCTTGTAATAAGCCTCGTAGTCCTCCACCCTCACGGCCACGCTTCTGCTCATAGAGACACAGGAGACAAGAAATTAACACAAACACGTGTGACACCAAGCGACAGTGCTGCATCATTCAATTGTCTACTGTTACCATAAGAGTTAATACTCACACTTTAGCTCTGGAAATAAAGAGAGAGAAATTAAAAGAGAGTTATGTTAGCAGTTAAAGAAAAACTTCAGTAATTTTATGACAAATATTGTCTTATTACAGAATTACAGTTTCATTAACTTCCAAACTGAGACAGAAACAAGTGAAAGATCCGAAGAAATCACCTCATGGAGTGAATCTGGATGTCTGAAGTGTCTTTCTTGGTTTGTCTGTAACAACAAAAGCACACAAAAATCATATGACCTTCCAAAAACATCTAATTTATCGAGTGATGATGATGATCGCTCACCTCCTCCAGTGGATGACTAAGGCAATGGTGATGATGAAGAGGATGGCAAAAACTCCAATCGTTACCCCGACAGCCACACCGATGACAGCTACAGAGAAGAAGGAAGAGAAAAAAAGGTAAGAGGACGCCTTGTGATACTCTCCAAAAACCTTCATAATGCCTTTTATGACCCTATAGCGTATTATAAGATTTGCTATAAGCATTCATAACAGGTCAAAGTGCCTTATAAGTGCCTGTATGAATACATTACTATGAATCCTTTTATAAACGTATTACATACAGGTGGTTTGTACAGTAAAAGAGCTGTAGCAACCTAGGTCCTGAGGGAGTTCCACAGGACTTTGGTTGAACAGAGTTATCGTGACAGAACAGTTTTAATATCTGTCAACGTCATTGTGTGAAAACATACATTTTCAAATTGTGAGGGTAATTATGTTGTTATATTCTATCCTATTCCATCAAATTTGAGACGACATTGCAATTATTTTTCTCACATACCATTAACGCCAGTCTTGCAGGTGAGTTTTTGGATGGTGCTGGAACTCCCACAGCCCAGTGTGGTTACAGTCAGGGTGTAGTCTGTATTGTGCTTAAGGTCAGAGACTGTGTGGCCACAGGCTGGCGTACAGTCACCACTAGTGTTATAGTGTGCCTAAACCAATCAATAAATCATAAAATTATTAATGAAATCAATAATTTATTAATTTAATTAATCAATCAATAAATCTGCCAATCATAAATGTATTCAATCAATATTTGTTTTTATTTTGTGACCAGTATCTACTGTACTCACCTGGTCCTGGGGGGGTTGGTTGGTTTCATAAGCAGTGATCTGGAAGCCCTGGTTCAGACCTTTGGGTTTGGTCCAGGACAGGATCACCTTGGGGTCATTAGGAGAGTCACACTTCAGGTTGAACACAGGGCTGGCATCTATGGCACAGTGAAGGAGACACAGAGGTTTTCAGTTTAGATTTTTTTTACTAGGAAATGTGTAGACCATTTCTGAATTTCATTACAATTACAAGAGATCAAAACACAGTTCAAAAATAAAATACATCTAAAATAAGATCCATATCTGGATCAGTGTCTTTTGGTGAAAGTAAATCTGGATTAGTGTCTGTTGGTGATAGTAAATCTGGATCAGTGTCTGTTGGTGATATTAAATCTGGATCGGTGTCAGTAGGTGATAGTACATCTGGATCAGTGTCTGTTGGTGATATTAAATCTGGATCAGTGTCAGTAGGTGATAGTAAATCTGGATCAGTGTCTGTTGGTGATATTAAATCTGGATCGGTGTCAGTAGGTGATAGTAAATCTGGATCGGTGTCTGTAGGTGATAGTAAATCTGGATCAGTGTCTGTTGGTGATATTAAATCTGGATCGGTGTCAGTAGGTGATAGTAAATCTGGATCAGTGTCTGTAGGTGATAGTAAATCTGGATCAGTGTCTGTTGGTGATATTAAATCTGAATCGGTGTCAGTAGGTGATAGTAAATCTGGATCGGTGTCAGTAGGTGATATTAAATCTGGATCGGTGTCAGTAGGTAATAGTAAATCTGGATCGGTGTCTGTAGGTGATAGTAATGATAGTATGTCCTTTAAATCCCTATATGCATTATCAATGCATCACACACTGGTGGTACAGTATGGTAGCCTACGTGTGAAAACATGTAAAGCATGTTATGATCTTACTGGTGCAGATGGAGTTTGAGACTGGAGCTCCCTTTGTTCCATCAGCTGTCTCTGTTGTCACAGTGAAATTATACAGACTACCAGGAACCAATTGATTGATGATTAGGTCTTCCATAAGTGTGGTTGTGTTACTGATGATTAACCCAGAGTTGATCCAGATCACATAGTAGTGGTAGCTTGGTTTGTGATCCACAGGCTTGTTCCAGGTCAATGTTATGTTCTCCTCTGCTGTCACTACACTGAGGGACTGCACACTCTCTGGTCCTGGGAAATGAGATGTAATGGAGTATAGAGAGGTTAGTGTAACAATAGCTATGAATACAGAATACAAACGTCTCAGGGCTGGGATTGTATAAGTGGGTGTGCTTGAGTGTATGTGTTCAGAAATTAGTCTGTGTGCGTGTGTGTGCTTGTATGTCATGTATGTAGTGTGTGTGTGTGTGTGTGCTCACATGTCATGTATGTAGTGTGTGTGTGTGTGTGTGTGTGCGCTCGCATGTCATGTATGTAGTGTGTGTTTGCTAAAATGTCATGTACAGTGGCAAGAAAAAGTTTGTTAACGCTTGGAAATACCTGGATTTCTGCATAAATTGGTCATAAAATTTGATCTGATCTTCATCGAGGTCACAGCAATAAACAAACACTGTCTGCTTAAACTAAACAAACAATTATACGTTTTCATGTCTTTATTGAACACACCGTGTAAACATTCACAGTGCAGGGTGGGAAAAGTATGTGAACCTTTGGATTTAATAACTGGTTGACCCTCCTTTGGCAGCAATAACCTCAACCAAACATTTTCTGTAGTTGCGGATCAGACCTGTACAAAATCAAATCAAATCAAATGTATTTATATAGCCCTTCGTACATCAGATGATATCTCAAAGTGTTGTACAGAAACCCAGCCTAAAACCCCAAACAGCAAGCAATGCAGGTGTAGAAGCACGGTGGCTAGGAAAAACTCCCTAGAAAGGCCAAAACCTAGGAAGAAACCTAGAGAGGAACCAGGCTATGTGGGGTGGCCAGTCCTCTTCTGGCTGTGCCGGGTGGGGATTATAACAGAACATGGCCAAGATGTTCAAATGTTCATAAATGACCAGCATGGTCGAATAATAATAAGGCAGAACAGTTGAAACTGGAGCAGCAGCACGGCCAGGTGGACTGGGGACAGCAAGGAGTGATCATGTCAGGTAGTCCTGGGGCATGGTCCTAGGGCTCAGGTCAGTTGAAACTGGAGCAGCAGCACGGCCAGGTGGACTGGGGACAGCAAGGAGTCATCATGTCAGGTAGTCCTGGGGCATGGTCCTAGGGCTCAGGTCAGTTGAAACTGGAGCAGCAGCACGGCCAGGTGGACTGGGGACAGCAAGGAGTCATCATGTCAGGTAGTCCTGGGGCATGGTCCTAGGGCTCAGGTCAGTTGAAACTGGAGCAGCAGCACGGCCAGGTGGACTGGGGACAGCAAGGAGTGATCATGTCAGGTAGTCCTGGGGCATGGTCCTAGGGCTCAGGTCAGTTGAAACTGGAGCAGCAGCACGGCCAGGTGGACTGGGGACAGCAAGGAGTCATCATGTCAGGTAGTCCTGGGGCATGGTCCTAGGGCTCAGGTCAGTTGAAACTGGAGCAGCAGCACGGCCAGGTGGACTGGGGACAGCAAGGAGTCATCATGTCAGGTAGTCCTGGGGCATGGTCCTAGGGCTCAGGTCAGTTGAAACTGGAGCAGCAGCACGGCCAGGTGGAATGGGGACAGCAAGGAGTCATCATGTCAGGTAGTCCTGGGGCATGGTCCTAGGGCTCAGGGCTCACAACTGTCAGGAGGACGTTTTGACCATTCCTCTTAACAAAACTGTTTCCGTTCAGCAATATTCTTGGGATGTCTGGTGTGAACTGCTCTCTTGAGGTCATGCCACAGCATCTCAATCGGGTTGAGGTCAGGACTCTGACTGGGCCACTCCAGAAGGTGTATTTTCTTCTGTTGAAGCCATTCTGTTGTTGATTTACTTCTGTTGTTTGGGTTGCTGTCCTGTTGCATCACCCCTGTCCACATCATGGTTTGGGAATTCATTTTTCCGTCGATGATAGCAAGCTGTCCAGGCCCTGAGGCAGTAACGCAGCCCCAAACCATGATGCTCCCTCCACCATACTTTACAGTTGGGATGAGGTTTTGATGTTGGTGTCCTGTGCATTTTTTTCACCACACATAGTTCCTTCCAAGCAACTCAACTGTAGTTTCATCTGTAATCCACAAAATATTTAGCCAGTAGCGCTGTGGAACATCCAGGTGCACTTTTGCAGTGGCTTCTTCCGTAGTGTCTTCCCATGAACACCATTCTTGTTTAGTGTTTGTTACGTATCGTAGACTCATCAACAGAGATGTTATCATGTTCCAGAGATGTCTGTAAGTCTTTAGCTGAAACTCTAGGATTCTTCTTAACCTCATTGAGCATTCTGCTCTGTGCTCTTGCAGTCATCTTCGCAGGACAGCCACTCCTAGGGAGAGTAGCAACAGTGTTGAACTTTCTTCATTGATAGACAATTTGTCTTACCGTGGTCTGATGAACATCAAGGCTTTTAGAGATACTTTAGTAACCCTTTCCAGCTTCTTAATCTTATGTCTTCTGAGATCTCTTTTGTTCGAGGCATGGTTCACATCAGGCAATGCTTCTTGTGAATACCAAACTCAAATTTTGTGAGTGTTTTTTATAGGGCAGGGCAGCTCTAACCAACATCTCCAATCTCATCTCATTGATTGTACTCCAGGTTAGATGACTCCTGACTCCAATTAGCTTTTGGAGAAGTCATTAGCCTAGGGGTTCACATACTTTTTCCAACCTACACTGTGAATGTTTAAATGACGTATTAAATATAGACAAGACAAATGTGTGTGTTATTAGTCTAAGCACACTATGTCTGTCTATTGTTGTGAATTAGATGAAGATAGATCAATTTGATGACCAGTTTATGCAGAAATCCAGGTAATTCCAAAGGGTTCACATACTTTTTCTTGCCACTGTGTGTTTAGTGTGTGTGTGTGTTTGTGTGTTTGTGTGCTCGCATGTCATGTATGTAGTATGTGTGTGTTAACACTCACTGGTCGTGACCAAACTGCTCCAGACCTTCTCACTCTGGAGCCCTAGAACTCCCACTGTAGCCACAGAGATATTGTAGGGTGTTCCAGAGGACAGACTGGGCAGTGTGTGCCTTGTGTTTGTCAGAGTGACCGTCTTGTTATTTAGTTGCGTTGAAAGGTAGGTCACTAGGTAACTGAAGGTGGTGTTGGTCATCAGAGGAGCTTCACCCCACTCCACAGAGATAGAACTAGTGGTCTTCTCCAAGATCAGGATGGGCCCAGGCTGGTTGGGATCTGAGAGAGATTTGGACAGAAATGTCTGTTTATATAAGTTGCCAATAACATCTGTGAATTGAATTTCCGTGTGGAAATAATCTTGAAAGTTATCTCTGGTTAAGTGAGAAAGAAAAAAAATATTTGTCTTAGATTAAACAGTCGAAACAAATGAATGAACTGTAACAGATAAAAGAGGCATGCTTAGTAGAACTCTGGGCCTTCTCCCTCCATCTCCTCCCTCAAACTCACAAGTTGCTGTAGTTCCAGGTTCTGATGAAGCGTTGAAGGGCCCACTGATAGTGGTCACCACGGCTGTGTAGCTTCTGCCAGCTGACAGGTTAAGGAAGGATGTTGACCGAATGCTGGAGTTCAGCAAATCTGAGAAAAGGACCTTGTTCAGATAGACGATATAATGCTCTACGTTTCCTCTGGGCGCTTCCCAGCGCACCACTATGGTACTGTTGCTACCATTGTTGTAGATGAACATATTGACAGACTCGGGCTCTGGTAGAGAGGGAGAGAGGAACAGAGAGGGGGGATGTTAGAAAGGAGAGAGGGGGAGATATGAAGCGATATGAACTCCTTTTGAGAGTTTTTAGAAAAACACCAAATAACTAAAAAGGTAAAAAGGAAGGAGATCTGACTTGTGTACTGAGAGGTTGAGACGGATTCTCCCTCTATGCTGTTCAGTGCCTTGACGGAAACACTGAAGGTGCATCTGGTTCCTGGTGTGAGTTCTGAGATGAGGTCCCCCTCTCCTGTCTCCGTGGTGCGGTTTGTGGGAGCGGACATGCACCCCTCAGTCTGGATACGGTATGTGTAACCACTCTGGTACTGAGGTGGTTTGGTCCAGGTCAGATTCACAGTGGTTGTGTTTACTGTAGAGGCTACCAAACCACTAACGGCGAATGGTCCTGGAAACAGAGGATCTTACGTTAGTCTTCAGGATACAAAGAAGTGAATACATATCAACATACCAAACTGAGATTTTATTGCCATGGGAACATACTTGTAAAATAAGACACCGTCACCGGGGTTGCCATGGTGCCGTCCCCTGTGAGTGTTGTCACTGTAAAGGTGTAGTTGCTCCCAGACTGTAGCCCAGTGATGGTGATGTTGGTGGTGTAGTTGCTCCCAGACTGTACCCCGGTGATGGTTTTCATGGTGGTGTTGGTGGTGACAGACTGGTTGGTGATCTCCACTCTGAAGGTGTAGCCTGGTTTGCTCTCTGGTTGAAACCAGACTAGAGTCACATTGGTGGTTGTGATTCCTGCCTCAATCAGTCTGATCACAGACTGGGGCCCTGGGACAAAGGAACAACAAAGATAATTAACGAACATGTTCAATCTGTGTGTGTGTACACATGAGTCATGCTTTGTGAGTACCGCTTCCTCCTGATTCGGCTCACACCGGGGCTCAAACCCAGACCTCCTTGCTAGCACATGTGCTGTGTAGATACAGTGTAAATGTTTGTGTTCAGTAGTCACTCACTGGTAGAGTTGGCCGTCGTCACCACTGTGCTCTGGTAGTCAAACGGCCCTACAGTTACCACAGAGATGTTGTAGAGTGTTCCAGACTGGAGGTTCTTCAGGAGGGTCCAGTTGTGTTCCGTCAGGTTCTGCCGGTCCAGATGGAACACAGAGAAGCTGTACTGACCTAGGTCCATGTCCAGGGGTCGGGCCCAGCTGATGTTGATGGAACCAGTAGTCTGGTCCACCACCATGATGCCTCCAGGAGGGTTGGGATCTGGGAACAAGCCAGGGAGAAGTCACTTATGGAAGAGATTGCCGATGGAGTGTCTCAGGCATGGGATTACATCAGACAACATTCCATCTAGATTATGATCTATCTCTGGCATTGTGCTGTATATGCTATTCAGAAAAATATAGAATGAACTCATGTGGGTTAATGAAGACTTGAAAACCCAGACGTGGAATCTCCACCACCAAATATGAATTTAAACAAATTGGTCCATGCTAAACAAATGGAGTACTGTTGGAATGTTGGACTTTTATAGACATGTACTGACTTACACGTTGCATTTGTAACATTTAGTGCCTCAGTGAGTGGTCCACTATTGGTGGCCACTTTGACAACATAGACTTTCCCTGGCTTCAGGTTCTGGAACACAACTGATAGATAGTTGTTGGTGATGGTACGGTTGTCTTCCATCACATTGTTTTTGTAGATAGTAACGGTGTAGTTGTCCACCTGTCCCATAGGTCTATACCAGGTCACACTCATGTTGGTTGTTGTTCCTATGGCAATGAGGTTTTTCACCACCGCAGGTTCTGAAGGATGGATAGAAGGGATAAAGATGTTAACATTTCACATTTTAGACTAGAGATACAGAGATCTTAAAAGTGTTATGTTAAATGTGTTAATTGTGTCTTTAACTTGGCTTTTATTTCATCTTTATTTAACTAGGCAAGTCAGTTAAGAACAAATTCTTATTTTCAATGACGGCCTAGGAACAGTGGCTTAACTGCCTTGTCAGCTCGGGGATTTGAACTTGCAACCTTTCGGTTACTAGCCCAACACTCTAACCACTAGGCTCCTACACTTAAGATGTGAAATACGCACTGTCACCCGTCTCGGATGAAATCCACTTTGCTATTATGTAAAGAAGGTAAAAGTGAGAAGGGGAGAAAGAAAAGGGATGAAGGGAGGAAGGGTTGATGGGAGGAAGGGTTGAAGGGAGGGAATAGATGAAGGGTTGAAGGGAGGAAGGGTTGATGGGAGGAAGGGTTGAAGAGAGGAAGGGAGGAAGGATGGAGGGATGAAGGGTTTAAGGGTTGAAGGGAGGAAGGGTTGATGGGAGGAAGGGTTGAAGAGAGGAAGGGTTGACGGGTTGACGGGAGGAAGGGTTGAAGGGATGAAGGGTTGAAGGGTTGAAGGGAGGAATAGACGAAGGGTTGAAAGGTTGAAAGATTGAAGGGATGAAGGGTTGAAGGGATGAAGGGTTGAAGGGAGGAATAGATGAAGGGTTGAAGGGAGGAAGGGTTGAAGGGAGGGAATAGATGAAGTGTTGAAGGGTTGAAAGGTTGAAAGATTGAAGGGATGAAGGGTTGAAGGGAGGAATAGATGAAGGGTTGAAGGGAGGAAGGGTTGAAAGGTTGAAGGGTTGAAAGATTGAAGGGATGAAGGGTTGAAGCGATGAAGGGTTGAAGGGAGGAATAGATGAAGGGTTGAAGGGAGGAAGGGTTGATGGGAGGAAGGGTTGAAGAGAGGAAGGGAGGAAGGATGGAGGGATGAAGGGATTAAGGGTTGAAGGGAGGAAGGGTTGATGGGAGGAAGGGTAGAAGAGTATAAGGGAGGAAGGGTTGAAGAGAGGAAGGGTTGACGGGAGGAATAGATGAAGGATTGAAGGGAGGAAGGGTTGAAAGGTTGAAGGGTTGAAAGATTGAAGGGATGAAGGGTTGAAGCGATGAATGGTTGAAGGGAGGAATAGATGAAGGGTTGAAGGGAGGAAGGGTTGAAGGGTTGAAAGATTGAAGGGTTGATGGGGGGAAGGGTTAAAGGGAAGAAGGGTTGAAGGATTGAAGGGATGAAGGGAGGAATAGATGAAGGGATGAAGGTTTGAAGGGATGAAGGGTTGAAGGGATGAAGGGTTGACGGGAGGAAGGGTTGAAGGATTGAAGGGATGAAGGGTTGAAGGGAGGAATAGATGAAGGGATGAAGGTTTGAAGGGATGAAGGGTTGAAGGGAGGAATAGATGAAGGGTTGAAGGGATGAAGGGTTGAAGGGAGGAATAGATGAAGGGTTGAAGGATTGAAGGGAGGAAGGGTTGAAGTTTGAAAGATTGAAGGGATGAAGGGTTGAAGGGATGAAGGGTTGAAAGGAAGAAAGGTTGAAAGATTGAAGGGATGAAGGGTTGAAGGGAGGAAGGGTTGAAGGGAGGAAGGGTTGAAAGGAAGAAGGGTTGAAAGGAAGAAGGGTTGAAAGGAAGAAGGGTTGAAGGGAGGAAGGGTTGAAGGGATGAAGGGTTGAAGGAAGGAAGGGTTGAAGGGAGGAAGGGTTGAAGGGAGGAAGGGGGATCTTTAGAACTGTACTTGTGCAGATTATCGTCTCCGTTGAATCAGACTTAACATCCTGGACGACCGTGACCACAGAGCAGTTATAACAGTTCCCAGGAGTGAGATTGGTGAAGGTGTACATCTCGACCATGGTTGAGATCTCTACCACAGAACCATTCTTGGAGATGGTCACCAGATAGGAGTAGGTTGGTTTGTGGTCATTTGGCTTGAGCCAGGAAAGTCTGATAGTGGTTGTGTTCAGACCCTCGAACGTGAGGTTACTGACCACGTTGGGCTCTGAAGGGCAAAGACGGCAGATATCATATTAATATCATCTATAACACAGAATCATATCGCAGACAGTGTTATACACCTCCTGACTACCCCAGAGTAACTGCAGTTTGCTGGCTGACTAGAATGCACTTGCATTTCTCTTGGATTCCTCTACGAATACCTTTGGAAGTTTAGAACACTGGCAACCCTCCTGTCTCAGCCTCCAGTATTTATGCTGCAGTAGTTTATGTGTCGGGGGGCTGGGGTCAGTTTGTTATATCTGGAGTACTTCTCCTGTCCTATTCGGTGTCCTGTGTGAATCTAAGTGTGCGTTCTCTAATTCTCTTCTTCTCTCTTTCTTTCTCTCTCTCGGAGGACCTGAGCCCTAGGACCATGCCCCAGGACTACCTGACATGATGACTCCTTGCTGTCCCCAGTCCACCTGGCCATGCTGCTGTTCCAGTTTCAACTGACCTGAGCCCTAGGACCATGCCCCAGGACTACCTGACATGATGACTCCTTGCTGTCCCCAGTCTACCTGGCCATGCTGCTGCTCCAGTTTCAACTTCCACCTGACTGTGCTGCTGCTCTAGTTTCAACTGTTCTGCCTTATTATTATTTGACCATGCTGGTCATTTATGAACATTGAACATCTTGACCATGTTCTGTTATAATCTCCACCCGGCACAGCCAGAAGAGGACTGGCCACCCCACATAGCCTGGTTCCTCTCTAGGTTTCTTCCTAGGTATTGGCCTTTCTAGGGAGTTTTTCCTAGCCACCGTGCTTCTACACCTGCATTGCTTGCTGTTTGGGGTTTTAGGCTGGGTTTCTGTACAGCACTTTGAGATATCAGCTGATGTACGAAGGGCTATATAAATAAATTTGATTTGATTTGATTTGGCTTACTAGTGTTACAGAATGTGCGTTCTGGAGATCCTTCGCTTCCCGTTGCTGCTACCGTGGTAACAGTGAAGTTGTAGCCAGTCCCAGGTTCTAGGTCATTGACTTGTGTGAAGTTGGTACTGACTGTTTTCGGTACAGGGCCTGTAGCCTTTATGTACTGGACTCTATAGGTGTAGTAGTTCTTAACCTCCACAGGGTCAGTCCACTGTAGCTTACATGAGGAGTTGGACAACGGGGTGGCTGTGAGGTTCACCACTGGTTTGGGTACTAGGAGGAAGGGAGAGAAAACAATCTACCTTAAATCAGTGATCTTACTAGGATATGAAATGTGTTAAGGCATGTAGGATTATTAGAAAGGTTTCAGAATATTTCTGCAACATTTTCACAGTCAAAACGTCACCCAGAGCACAGTCTACTGAACGGTTGTCACAAGTCTACTCACAGGTACATTCCGATGCATAAACACTGGTGCTTTCTAGATTCTGAGGTCCCATGGTTTTCACTGTGATGGTGTAGCAAGTCCCAGAGGACAGAGAGGTCAGGTTACTGCTGAGACTAGTGGTAGAGGAAGACAGGTTTCTCTCTCCTAAACCAGTCCCATTAAGCTGGTAGCTGATGTTATAGGAGATGCCTTGCGCTCCAATCATTAGACCCGGGGTTGTCCATTGGACAACGAGGGAGCTGGTTGTCCTCTCTGTGATGGTGAGGGGTCCAGGTGGGTTGGGATCTATGGAGGAGAAATAAGAGTGATGCTAGGAAAGTTGCAAACACAAATTCTCATTCACACAAACACACATTAGGTGCTTTTTCTTCAGGACAAAACCAGAGAAAACATTCTCACACTCTCATACAAACTTTTATCAACTTCAAACTACAGTAAATACATAGTATGGGCATCATTGACCATGACTTACTGGTGGCTAACTGGACCTGAGCAGACTGGTTCCTAAAGTCTCCAGCTACAGCAGTCACTGTGACTTCATAAACCCTCCCAGGCTGTAACCCAGTGAAGCTGGCCTCCCTGGTCTGTGTGGTATTGCTGGATGTATAGTTCAAAGCAGCATTAAATATGTTCACGCTGTAGTATTCCACAGTCCCGTTATGCAAGGTCCATGTCACATTCAGCTGACTGGTTCCTCGTCTCGTAGCCACAATGTCCACAGGTTGTGCAGGCTCTGTCAAAAGCAAAATCGAAAAGGTTCATTGCAATGACTGAAGGAAAATATGGACAGAAAAGACAAAACCACAACCAACTTTGGTTAGATTGTTTTGCCATTTTCGACATTGACATTTCCACCTTATCCATGAATCCATATCCTTTGAATCCTAAAATAATACTTGCAAAATAACATACTTGTTAAAGTGATTATTTGACTCTCTTCTCCTACAGTTGTGTTATCTCCAGCCACTGCAGAGACTGTGAAGATGTACTGCATTCCAGCAGTCAGCCCAGTAATGGTAGTGAAGGTTTTTGGGACATTCTGACTAATATTGGCACCAATCCACTTTACTCTATAGAAGAAGCTGTTTCCCTCTGGTTGAGTCCAGTTCAGAGACACAGATGATGTTGTGATTTCAGAGACATAAAGGTTGCGGACAACTGCAGGCTCTGTAACGGAGGAATAGGGATTTGTTTTTAACTGACACTAATATAAACATTTAAAAACAATGTGATTTTATTTTAATAAGGTAAGTTGACTGAGAATACACTCTCATTTACAGCAACAACCTGGGGAATAGTTACAGGGGAGAGGATGAATGAGCCAATTGTAAACTGGGGATGATCAGGTGGCCATGATGGTATGAGGCCCAGATTGGGAATTTAGCCAGGACACCGGGGTTAACAGCCCTACTCTTACAATAAGTGCCATGGGATATTTAGTGACCACAGAGAGTCAGGACAACCGTTCAACGTCCCATCCAAAAGACAGCACCCTACACAGGGAAATGGGAAACATTTTTAGACCTGAGGAAAGAGTGCCTCCTACTGGACCTCCAACACCACTTCCAGCAGCATCTGGTCTCCCATCTAGGGACAAACCAGGACCAACCTTGCTTAGCTTAAGAAGCCAGCCAGCAGTGGAACACAGGGTGGTATGCTGCTGACTAATATTCTTATTTTCATACATTTTTTATTTTACCTTTATTTAACTAGGCAAGTCAATGAAGAACAAATTCGTATTTACAATGACAGCCTAGGAACAGTGTGTTAACTGCCTTGTTCAGTGGCAGAAATGCAGATATCTACCTTGTCAGCTCAGGAATTTAATCTAGCAACCTTTTAGTTACTGGCCCAACGCTCTAACCACTAGGTCACCTGCCACCGCATTGATCGATTGCTTGCTACATCATTTATTTTTTACTTTTGCATTATTTACATACACTATATATACCAAAGTATGTGGACACCCCATCAAATGAGTGGATTTGGCTATAGTGTCTTAGCTTGTATTACTCATTTATATAATAAGAAAGACTCCAAGGAAGTGAACTGGAGCTTCACATTTACTAAAGCTGGTTAGTACAAGAATAACATAGAGCAACACTACGCATGACCAAGGGCACTCCGTTCTTAAAGGGGACAGTAATTAACAGAACAGAACATTCCTACTCTAATACAATGAGAATTACTTTTACCAAACCACAAGTGAAACATTTCCCAGAAATTGTTGTAGTTATTTTGCATCTTTGATTTGAACTTGAACAGTGTACGTTTTTGGTTGTGTTTGTTTGCTTATAAGTCCAATCTGTCTGGACAGGGCCTTTGTTCTGGGTAGCGCCTTGGATTGTCTGGAGACTCCTGCACATCCTCAGTGTGTGCTTGCTCCATAATAGTTTCTGCTATAGCAGCACCTTCATCCACACATTCCCTTCTTTCAGCCTGGTGTCTCTATACTGCCCCACCGTCCTCTACAGTTCCATGCGTGTCACTCCCAGGAGCTCTCTGTGCCTGTTCTCTCTCAGTTGTTGTGCTGTTTTCCGTGGAATGCATTTTGTTAATGTGACGCCACCACATTAGGACTGGGGTCACTTGAATCTGGTAAGTTCTGGGTTCCGTTTGTGCCTGTACTGTCCCTCTTGTCCATTTCCCTCCCCTTCTGTAGTCTCGCACCATCACTTCTTGTCCTGTTTGGAGATGGCGTTCCCGGCCCCCGGAGAGCATCTTGGCTTCTTTGTTCAGCACTTCATTACACCTGTTTGGCTTCATGATGTCCAGCTGTGTGCGGAGAGGCCTCCCAAACATTAGTGCTGCTGGGCTTTCATTTGTCGAGTCCTTGCTTTAGGGTTTGCACAAAGCGTTCTGCCAGCCCATTGGTGGCAGGGTGGTACGGAGCTGAGGTTGATTCCATTTACTGACATGAATCTTGTAAACTCGTCACTTACGAAAGCTTGCGTGTTGTCGCATACCAGCTGCAGAGGCAATCCGAAGTGTGCAAACGTTGTTCTGAGACACTCTATCGTCTGAGCTGAGGTGGAAGAGTCAGTGCAAAACACCTCTGGCCATTTGGAATGGGCATCAACTATAACCAGAAACATGTGCTTTTCAAAGGGACCAGTATAGTCCACATGAATTCTCTGCCATGGCTCTGTGGGCCATACCCCTGGGTGGACTGGGACAGGAGCAGGCATGTGGAGGGTTTCCAAACATCCGCTATCAAATCAAATCACATTTGTATTAGTTATATGCTTACTAACAAGCCCCTAATGAAAAATGCAGTTTAAAACATATGAATAAGAATAAGAAATAAAAGGAAGAAGTAATTAAAGAGCAGCAGTAAAATAACAATAGCGAGACTATATACAGGGGGTACCGGTAGAGAGTCAATGTGCGGTGGTACCGGTTAGTCGAGGTAATTGAGGTAATATGTACATGTATGTAGAGTTATTAAAGTTATTATGCATAGATAATAACAGAGAGTAGCAGCCGCGTAAAAGAAGGGGGGGGAGGGGGGGCAACGCAAATAGTCTGGGTAGCTATTAGATTAGATGTTCAGGAGTCTTATGGCTTGGGGGTGGAAGCTGATAAGGACCTAGACTTGGCACTCCAGTGCCGCTTGCTGTTCATTGTTTTCTATCTGTTGATCCAAACCGGGCCACCAGAAGTGGATCCTCGAACAGCTTCATTGTTTCTTGATCCAGACCAGACCACCAGAAGTGGCTCCTCGCAAACAGCTTAATTTTTGTTGATCCAGACCAGGCCACCAGAAGTGGCTTCTCATGAGCAGCTTCATTTTGACAATTCCAACATGCCCTTTATGTAGTTGCTGCAAAACCTGATGTTGGCATTGACTATCATTCCCCACATCAAACATCCTTGGTACATTGTGTTAGGTTCTATATTTATTTTCTTATTTAACGAGGCAAGTCAGTTAAGAACAAATTCTTATTTACAATGGCGGCCTAGGAACAGTGAGTTAACTGCCTTGTTCAGGGGCAGCATGATAGATTTTTACCTTGTCAGCTCAGAGATTCGACCTAGAAACATTTCAGCTACTGGTCCAATGCTCTAAACACTAGGCTACCTACCGCCCTGGCAAATTAACCTTAGAACATTTCACGGAGTGCTGCTTTTGATACCATCGATCACCACATTCTTTTGGAGAGAGTGGAAACCCTAATTGGTCTACACGGACAAGTTCTGGCCTGGTTTAGATCTTATCTGTCGGAAAGATATCAGTTTGTCTCTGTGAATGGTTTGCCCTCTGACAAATCAACTGTAAATTTCGGTGTTCCTCAAGGTCCCGTTTTAGGACCACTATTGTTTTCACTATATATTTTACCTCTTGGGGATGTCATTCGAAAACATAATGTTAACTTTCACTGCTATGCGGATGACACACAGCTGTACATTTCAATGAAACATGGTGAAGCCCCAAAATTGCCCTCGCTAGAAGCATGTGTTTTAGACATAAGGAAGTGGATGGCTGCAAACGTTCTACTTTTAAACTCGGACAAAACAGAGATGCTTGTTCTAGGTTACTCTGGACCCTGATCTCTCTTTTGAAGAACATATCAAGACCATTTCAAGGACACTTTTTTTCCATCTACGTAACATTGCAAAAATCAGAAACTTTCTGTCCAAAAATGATGCAGAAAAATGTATCCATGCTTTTGTCACTTCTAGGTTAGACTACTGCAATGCTCTATTTTCCGGCTACCCGGATAAAGCACTAAATAAACTTCAGTTAGTGCTAAATACGGCTGCTAGAATACTGACTAGAACCAAAAAAATGGATCATATTATTCCAATGCTAGCCTCCCTACACTGGCTTCCTGTCAAGGCAAGGGCTGATTTCAAGGTTTTACTGCTAACCTACAAAGCATTACATGGGCTTGCTCCTACCTATCTCTCTGATTTGGTCCTGCCGTACATACCTACACGTACGCTAAGGTCACAAGACGCAGGCCTCCTAATTGTCCCTAGAATTTCTAAGCAAACAGATGGAGGCAGGGCTTTCTCCTATAGAGCTCAATTTTTATGGAATAGTCTGCCTACCCATGTGAGAGACGCAAACTCGGTCTCAACCTTTAAGTCTTTACTGAAGACTCATCTCTTCAGTGGGTCATATGATTGAGTGTAGTCTGGCCCAGGAGTGTGAAGGTGAACGGAAAGGCTCTGGAGCAACGAACCGCCCTTGCTGTCTCTGCCTGGCCGGTTCCCCTCTATCCACTGGGATTCTCTGCCTCTAACCCTATTACAGGGGCTGAGTCACTGGCTTACTAGGGCTCTTTCATACCGTCCCTAGGAGGGGTGCGTCACTTGAGTGGGTTGAGTCACTGATGTGATCTTCCTGTCTGGGTTGGCGCACCCCCCCCCCCCCTTGGGTTGTGCCGTGGCGGAGATCTTTGTGGGCTATACTCGGCCTTGTCTCAGGATGGTAAGTTGGTGGTTGAAGATATCCCTCTAGTGGTGTGGGGGCTTTGGCAAAGTGGGTGGGGTTATATCCTTCCTGTTTGGCCCTGTCCGGGGATGTCATCGGATGGGGCCACAGTGTCTCCTGACCCCTCCTGTCTCAGCCTCCAGTATATATGCTGCAGTAGTTTATGTGTCAGGGGGCTAGGGTCAGTTTGTTATATCTGGAGTACCTCTCCTGTCCTATCCGGTGTCCTGTGTGAATTTAAGTATGCTCTCTCTAATTCTCTCTTTGTCTCTCTCGGAGGACCTGAGCCCTAGGACCATGCCTCAGGACTACCGGGCATGATGACTCCTTGCTGTCCCCAGTCCACCTGGCCGTGCTGCTGCTCCAGTTTCAACTGTTCTGCCTGTGATTATTATTATTTGACCATGCTGGTCATTTATAAACATTTGAACATCTTGGCCATGTTCTGTTATAATCTCCACCCGGCACAGCCAGAAGAGGACTGGCCACCCCACATAGCCTGGTTCCTCTCTAAGTTTCTTCCTAGGTTTTGGCCTTTCTAGGGAGTTTTTCCTAGCCACCGTGCTTCTACACCTGCATTGCTTGCTGTTTGGGGTTTTAGGCTGGGTTTCTGTACAGCACCTGGAGATATCAGCTGATGTACGAAGGGCTATATAAATAAATTTGATTTGATTTGACAGGTGATATTTTGCGGTTGTGGTGCCTGTACCACTGCATCGATTTTGTCCTGTGTTTTGCGCAATCCATTGCGGTCAATTTCACGTCCACAGAAGACAATCTTGTCCTTGAAGAACTCCCACTTCTGTAATTTATCTGTAGTCCATTCCCTTTGCTGTTTCTGTATGACAATGCCCCCGTGCACAGAGCGACATCCATACAGAAGTGGTCTGTCGAGAGCGGTGTCGAAGAACTTGACTGGCCCGCATGGAACCCTAACCTCAACCGCATAGAACACCTTTGGGATGAATTGGAACGTCGACTGCGAGCCAGGCCTAATCACCCAACAGTGCCCGACCTCACTCATGCTCTTCTAGCCAAATTAAAGCAAGACCCAGCAGCAAGGTTCCAACATGTAGCGGAAAGCCTTCCCAGAAGAGTTGAGGCTGTTATAGCATCTAATGGGGGGACAACTTCGATATTAATACTCTGTCCACATACTTCTTGTGATTTAGTGTATATAACCATTGAATGTTGAAGAATATAACTTATGAATGCCATGAAATTTGTTAAACTATCATACCCCATCAGAACCCAAAATATAATATTGTTTTACTCAAATTTTAAACAAACACTGCATAGCCTCAAAATAAGAATAGGATATGTTTCTAACTGAATCTATATTAATGTTGATGCTGGCATTATTATGGATAAAAAATTGTGAATAATGATGAGTGAGAGAGTTACAGACGCACAAATGTCATACCCCCCAAGACATAGTAACCTCTCACCATTACAATAACAGGGCAAGGCAGCATTTTTGGGGGGTTTTGACACATTGAACAAAAATATTAACGCAACATGCAACCATTTAAAAGATTTTACTGAGCTACAGTTCTAATAGGGAAATCAGTCAATTGAAATACATTGATTAAGCCCTAATCTATGGAATTCACATGCCTGGGAATACAGATATGCATCTGTTGGTCACAGATTCCTTAAAAAATGTGTCCGCCAATTTTAGGTGACCAAAAGTATAGGGACAAATTCACTTTGTTTATTAAAGTAGTAAAATGAGAAGTATTTGGTCCCATATTCATAGCATGCCATGGCTACATCAAGCTCGTGACTTAAAGTTTGTTGGATGCGTTTGGTTTTTGTTTTGGATGCTACAATGATTATGCATAATCCTGAATAAAATATGAATAATTATGAGTGAGAAATGTAGACACACAAATATTATACCCCCCCCCCCCCCCCAAATGCTAACCTCTCACCATTACATTAACAGGGGAGGTTAGCATATCAATGAATATGAATAGTATCTGTGGCATTGAAACAATCTGACATAAAAGTGTCTGAGTTACTTACTTGTATACTTAGAAACTGTCTTGCTCTGTCCTACAGTTGTGTTATCTCCAGCCACTGCAGTGACTGTGAAGAGGTACTGCACTCCAGGAGTGAGAGCAGTAACATTAAAAGAGGTTTCTGGGGTATTCTGACTGCCATTGGTAATGCCATCAGTCCATTCTACTCTGAAGAAGGATCTGTTTCCGAATGGTTCAGTCCAGCTCAGAGACACAGATGATGTTGTGATTTCAGTGACAGTCAGGTTCCTGATGACTGCAGGCTCTGTGCGTGCAAGAAAGTTATATTTTGGGAAAAGATCACCAGAATCATTATTATTCATGGTATTCACCATACACTCGATATATATGATCAGAAGCATGATAATTCTACATACATTTAAGGTCAGTATGTAGGACACAAAAGTGGTACCTCTAAAACCATATTTAAAGATATTAAGCATTATCAATGACATGAAACGTTTTGGGGACAAAAAAAGGAGTTTTCAATAAAGGACAAGCACTTAATCACACTATACAAGCCCAATTTTGCAGTTGATTGCAGATAAACACATTTCCTAAATATTCTGGATCAGTTGGAGTCTACACTCCCTTCAAAAGAGAGAATTATGTGAACCAAAACTACAGTGACTGACAGATATACTGGTTAAAAATGCTCAGTTACATTAAAGGCTGTCTCAATGGTAGTTCAATTCATATCTCTACTGCCATCAGTCCACTCTACTACAATCCAGCTCAGAGACACAGATGATGTCTGGATTTCAGAGACAGAGAGGTTCCTGATGACTTCAAGTTGTACATGAGCAAGAAAGGTGATTTTAGGGGACACTAGACAAGGGTTGGGCGGTATTCAGATTTGTGTATCATCATAACGTCCTTCTCTCAGGCAGGAATTTACGGTATTACAGGCTCAGTACAGAAGGGGGCGCCAAAAAATTAGAAGCCCTTTGGGAGTCTGTTACCAGAATGCTAACAAAATTAGCATAAACTTTAAACTAGCTGTTATTGGCAGAGAGGTTTGGAACTCGTTCATATTGGTCTTGAAACAAATGATTCTCCGGGTGATGTCACAGGGCAGGCCAAAACTCCTCCCACCAAAACAGATTGAAATGTCAGGCGTTTTCTTTCAAACAGCTCTTACATTAAAAGGGAATTAACATAATCTTCACCATTTCTGAGTATTATTCCAACATCACAGTGTAGAAAAATACAATACGCAGGAAAATCACGTGACTATACTGGGCCTTTAACGGACACAATATACACTGCCCAGAGGGATGGATCAGCCTCTTGACATGAAAAATGTCCGTTAACACCAAGAGTTCTACAACTCAAAAATATCAGATACAGAACGTTGCATAAAGCAGTTAAGAAATAGAGTCCAGACAATTTAAACTTAATCTTACTTGTAAAGAGTGAAACACTGATATTTTTGCCTTCAGTCATCTCATCTCCAGCCACTGCAGTGACCCTGAATGTGTACTTCACTCCAGCAGTCAGCTCAGTTACATTAAAGGCTGTCTCAATGGTAGTTGTATTCATATCTCTACTGCCATCAGTCCATTCTACTCTATAGAAGGATCTGTTTCCCAATGGTTCAATCCAGCTCAGAGACACAGATGATGTTGTGATTTCAGAGACACTAAGGTTCCTGATGACTTCAGGTTCTGCGCATGCAAGAAATGTACATTTTGGGAGGAGAACACACCATTAGATTACCTAGTAACTACCTACAGTACTCTATCCCAGGATTTCAACACTTTTGATTCAAAAAAAGAAAGAGGACCTTACTCTTCCTCTTATTGCCCTCTCATTGTTAAATACAGATATTAACCTAATCATTACATGGTTCCACTTCAGAGAAAATATTAAGACCATTCCAATGAAAAGGCTTACTTGTAAAGAGTGCTTTCTCCTGAGCTTTTCCTGTAGTTATATTATCACCAGCCACTGCAGTGACCTTGAATGTGTATTTCACTCCAGCAGTCAGCTCAGTTACATTAAAGGCTGTCACATTGGTAGTTGTATTCATATCTCTACTGCCATCAGTCCACTCTACTCTATAGAAGGAGCTGTTTCCCAATGGTTCAATCCAGCTCAGAGACACAGATGCTGTTGTGATTTCAGTGACAGTCAGGTTCCTGATGACTGCAGGCTCTGTGCGTGCAAGAAAGTTATATTTTGGGAAAAGATCATCAGAATCATTATTATTCATGGTAATCACCATACAGTCTATATATATAATCAGAAGCATGCTAATTCTACATACATTTAAGGTCAGTATGTAGGACACAAAAGTGGTACCTCTAAAACGATATTTAAAGATAGTAAGCATTATCAATGACATGAAACGTTTTGGGGACAAAAAAAAGGAGTTTTCAATAAAGGACAAGCACTTAATCACACTATCCAAGCCCAATTTTGCAGTTGATTGCAGATAAACACATTTCCTAAATATTCTGGATCAGTTGGAGTCTACACTCCCTCCAAAAGAGAGAATTATGTGAACCAAAACTACAGTGACTGACAGATATACTGGTTAAACATGATGGGTAATCCTTCAGTAGTCTTATCAGCAGCGACTGCAGCAACTATGAGTCTGTATTGCACTCCAGTAGTCAGCTCAGTTACATTAAAGGCTGTCTCAATGGTAGTTCATTTCTTATCTCTACTGCCATCAGTCCACTCTACTCTATAGAAGGAGCTGTTTCCCAATGGTTCAATCCAGCTCAGAGACACAGATGATGTCGGGATTTCAGAGACAGAGAGGTTCCTGATGACTTCAAGTTCTACATGAGCAAGAAAGGTGATTTTAGGGGACACTAGACAAGGGTTGGGCGGTATTCAGATTTGTGTATCATCATAACGTCCTTCTCTCAGGCAGGAATTTACGGTATTACAGGCTCAGTACAGAAGGGGGCGCCAAAAAATTAGAAGCCCTTTGGGAGTCTGTTACCAGAATGCTAACAAAATTAGCATAAATGATAGCAAATTTCCATAGAGGCTGCTAGCTAAATATGCCAACGAGCACAAACGAAAGCATTTTTTATAAAGAGACAGGCAGTCCAGCTCAATACTTATACATATATAGTAGCTACTGATTGTAATTTTTGGGGAGTTTGGACATTTGCAAGCGAATGTGAACAAGAGACATTGTGCAAATGAACAGTACTGGCCCTGGAGCAGCAGGTGTAAATGCTGTGTCTGTGTGGAGTCCGGAGTTGCTAGGGAAACAGGACTGCCTGCTCTGCTCGATGAAGATGGAAGCAGACGGGCTGATGGGGGAGAAAACAACGGGCCGAGAACAGACAGGAGAAAAAACTCAAGGAAATCGAAAGATAGTTGTGGCCGCTGTACAGATAACTCATCCAAAAGGCCTTTAACTTCTCAAACACGGCAGAAAGACAACACAATATGATGTCCCATCACCTTATAAATTCAGTCACTTACTTAGACAACTAGCTAAATAAACTTAGGCGTCGCATTAATGCAGAATTCTTAGTTATACATACAGGAAAAATATATAAATGCATAAGAAATATCTTTCTGCGTTTTGTAAACGCAGATCTAAAATGATTCTTATTGTGATTTCTGCTCAGCATCAGACAAATGTTGCGCTTCAGTTGCACATGAACGGGCATTCTACCAGCAGACAGAGCTCTGACTGATGTGCGGCTACTTTACTCCAGCACTTTTCTCAGTGTAGCCAGCGTACTTTTCTTTGGTAAAATGTAAGATTAACTTTAAGAAAAACATTAGGAAAAGTAGCTGGATACATTCTCTCTATGATAAACATTAGAAATATGATGGCTAGAAAAGTTTTTGCAAGAAAAGACTGTACTATTTCTTTGTAAGCTGATTTAGCCTACCAGCCAAATAGCATTGCGCTTCTGTTCTCATCTGATGAAAAATAAGCAATTTTCTGCCGAATGTGTTGCACTAATGTACTTTCTGTGAAGGAAAACTATAGTTGCACATCCCTGACAACTCCGTTGAAGCAAAAAACAACAGGTGACTTTCAATATCAAACGCAACCCCTGTCAATACACAGCTTGACTCACCGGCTCCAGCTCTCACCAGTTGTGCTATTTATAAAGTAAAACGTGACTGGCTCACTATTCTGGTGAACTACAGTAAGCTTAATAATGTCAAATAATGTGACAGGTGAAATAAAGAACCCAATCTGCGTTATCTTCTAACATATTGCACACGTTGACTGCAGGTATTTACTTAAAAAGTAGCTACAAATATGAAACTGTATAGAAAAACTTCGAATAAATAGTTTCAACAGTATTGACGGTATTGAAAAACCATCTCGTGGCTATTTCATAACACCCCGGTACACAGTATACACGGTATACCGCAAAAGTCTACACTAGACAATAATATATCTTCAAAGACATCAGTACTAAAAGTACAATGCCGCCATTTTCATCACAATATCAAATCATGTCTGGGTAACAATTAAGTAACTTACTGTGATTGTTTTAAATTAAATGGTAAAAAAAAGAACAAATATAGGTTATTTACAAATAGAGCAACTTGTCAAGCAGGAATTTAGCTGAGACTGTCTAGTAGAGGTCTGAGTGGAGTTGGGGAAAACGTTAAACTAGCTGTTATTGGCAGAGAGGTTTGGAACTTGTTCATATTGGTCTTGAAACAAATGATTCTCCGGGTGATGTCACAGGGCAGGCCAAAACTCCTCCCACCAAAACAGATTGAAATGTCAGGCGTTTTCTTTCAAACAGCTCTTACATTAAAAGGGAATTAACATAATCTTCACCATTTCTGAGTATTATTCCAACATCACAGTGTAGAAAAATACAATACACAGGAAAATCACGTGACTATACTGGGCCTTTAACGGACACAATATACACTTCCCAGAGGGATGGATCAGCCTCTAATATACACTTCCCAGAGGGATGGATCAGCCTCTAATATACACTGCCCAGAGGGATGGATCAGCCTCTAATATACACTGCCCAGCGGGATGGATCAGCCTCTAATATACACTGCCCAGAGGGATAGATCAGTCTCTAATATACACTTCCCAGAGGTATGGATCAGCCTATAATATACACTTCCCAGAGGGATGGACCAGCCTCTAATATACACTTCCCAGAGGGATGGATCACCCTCTAATATACACTGCCCAGAGGGATGGATCAGCCTCTAATATACACTGCCCAGAGGGATGGATCAGCCTCTAATATACACTGCCCAGAGGGATGGATCAGCCTCTTGACATGAAAAATTTCCGTTAACACCAAGAGTTCTACAACTCAAAAATATCAGATACAGAACGTTGCATAAAGCAGTTAAGAAATAGAGTCCAGACAATTTAAACTTCATCTTACTTGTAAAGAGTGAAACACTGATATTTTTGCCTTCAGTCATCTCATCTCCAGCCACTGCAGTGACCCTGAATGTGTACTTCACTCCAGCAGTCAGCTCAGTTACATTAAAGGCTGTCTCAATGGTAGTTGTATTCATATCTCTACTGCCATCAGTCCATTCTACTCTATAGAAGGATCTGTTTCCCAATGGTTCAATCCAGCTCAGAGACACAGATGATGTTGTGATTTCAGAGACACTAAGGTTCCTGATGACTTCAGGTTCTGTGCATGCAAGAAATGTACATTTTGGGAGGAGAACACACCATTAGATTACCTAGTAACTACCTACAGTACTCTATCCCAGGATTTCAACACTTTTGATTCAAAAAAAGAAAGAGGACCTTACCCTTCCTCTTATTGCCCTCTCATTGTTAAATACAGATATTAACCTAATCATTACATGGTTCCACTTCAGAGAAAATATTAAGACCATTCCAATGAAAAGGCTTACTTGTAAAGAGTGCTTTCTCCTGAGCTTTTCCTTTAGTTATATTATCACCAGCCACTGCAGTGACCTTGAATGTGTATTTCACTCCAGCAGTCAGCTCAGTTACATTAAAGGCTGTCACATTGGTAGTTGTATTCATATCTCTACTGCCATCAGTCCACTCTACTCTATAGAAGGAGCTGTTTCCCAATGGTTCAATCCAGCTCAGAGACACAGATGCTGTTGTGATTTCAGTGACAGTCAGGTTCCTGATGACTGCAGGCTCTGTGCGTGCAAGAAAGTTATATTTTGGGAAAAGATCATCAGAATCATTATTATTCATGGTAATCACCATACAGTCTATATATATAATCAGAAGCATGCTAATTCTACATACATTTAAGGTCAGTATGTAGGACACAAAAGTGGTACCTCTAAAACGATATTTAATGATAGTAAGCATTATCAATGACATGAAACGTTTTGGGGACAAAAAAAAGGAGTTTTCAATAAAGGACAAGCACTTAATCACACTATCCAAGCCCAATTTTGCAGTTGATTGCAGATAAACACATTTCCTAAATATTCTGGATCAGTTGGAGTCTACACTCCCTCCAAAAGAGAGAATTATGTGAACCAAAACTACAGTGACTGACAGATATACTGGTTAAACATGATGGGTAATCCTTCAGTAGTCTTATCAGCAGCGACTGCAGCAACTATGAGTCTGTATTGCACTCCAGTAGTCAGCTCAGTTACATTAAAGGCTTTCTCAATGGTAGTTCATTTCTTATCTCTACTGCAATCAGTCCACTCTACTCTATAGAAGGAGCTGTTTCCCAATGGTTCAATCCAGCTCAGAGACACAGATGATGTCGGGATTTCAGAGACAGAGAGGTTCCTGATGACTTCAAGTTCTACATGAGCAAGAAAGGTGATTTTAGGGGACACTAGACAAGGGTTGGGCGGTATTCAGATTTGTGTATCATCATAACGTCCTTCTCTCAGGCAGGAATTTACGGTATTACAGGCTCAGTACAGAAGGGGGCGCCAAAAAATTAGAAGCCCTTTGGGAGTCTGTTACCAGAATGCTAACAAAATTAGCATAAATGATAGCAAATTTCCATAGAGGCTGCTAGCTAAATATGCCAACGAGCACAAACGAAAGCATTTTTTATAAAGAGACAGGCAGTCCAGCTCAATACTTATACATATATAGTAGCTACTGATTGTAATTTTTGGGGAGTTTGGACATTTGCAAGCGAATGTGAACAAGAGACATTGTGCAAATGAACAGTACTGGCCCTGGAGCAGCAGGTGTAAATGCTGTGTCTGTGTGGAGTCCGGAGTTGCTAGGGAAACAGGACTGCCTGCTCTGCTCGATGAAGATGGAAGCAGACGGGCTGATGGGGGAGAAAACAACGGGCCGAGAACAGACAGGAGAAAAAACTCAAGGAAATCGAAAGATAGTTGTGGCCGCTGTACAGATAACTCATCCAAAAGGCCTTTAACTTCTCAAACACGGCAGAAAGACAACACAATATGATGTCCCATCACCTTATAAATTCAGTCACTTACTTAGACAACTAGCTAAATAAACTTAGGCGTCGCATTAATGCAGAATTCTTAGTTATACATACAGGAAAAATATATAAATGCATAAGAAATATCTTTCTGCGTTTTGTAAACGCAGATCTAAAATGATTCTTATTGTGATTTCTGCTCAGCATCAGACAAATGTTGCGCTTCAGTTGCACATGAACGGGCATTCTACCAGCAGACAGAGCTCTGACTGATGTGCGGCTACTTTACTCCAGCACTTTTCTCAGTGTAGCCAGCGTACTTTTCTTTGGTAAAATGTAAGATTAACTTTAAGAAAAACATTAGGAAAAGTAGCTGGATACATTCTCTCTATGATAAACATTAGAAATATGATGGCTAGAAAAGTTTTTGCAAGAAAAGACTGTACTATTTCTTTGTAAGCTGATTTAGCCTACCAGCCAAATAGCATTGCGCTTCTGTTCTCATCTGATGAAAAATAAGCAATTTTCTGCCGAATGTGTTGCACTAATGTACTTTCTGTGAAGGAAAACTATAGTTGCACATCCCTGACAACTCCGTTGAAGCAAAAAACAACAGGTGACTTTCAATATCAAACGCAACCCCTGTCAATACACAGCTTGACTCACCGGCTCCAGCTCTCACCAGTTGTGCTATTTATAAAGTAAAACGTGACTGGCTCACTATTCTGGTGAACTACAGTAAGCTTAATAATGTCAAATAATGTGACAGGTGAAATAAAGAACCCAATCTGCGTTATCTTCTAACATATTGCACACGTTGACTGCAGGTATTTACTTAAAAAGTAGCTACAAATATGAAACTGTATAGAAAAACTTCGAATAAATAGTTTCAACAGTATTGACGGTATTGAAAAACCATCTCGTGGCTATTTCATAACACCCCGGTACACAGTATACACGGTATACTGCAAAAGTCTACACTAGACAATAATATATCTTCAAAGACATCAGTACTAAAAGTACAATGCCGCCATTTTCATCACAATATCAAATCATGTCTGGGTAACAATTAAGTAACTTACTGTGATTGTTTTAAATTAAATGGTAAAAAAAAGAACAAATATAGGTTATTTACAAATAGAGCAACTTGTCAAGCAGGAATTTAGCTGAGACTGTCTAGTAGAGGTCTGAGTGGAGTTGGGGAAAACGTTAAACTAGCTGTTATTGGCAGAGAGGTTTGGAACTTGTTCATATTGGTCTTGAAACAAATGATTCTCCGGGTGATGTCACAGGGCAGGCCAAAACTCCTCCCACCAAAACAGATTGAAATGTCAGGCGTTTTCTTTCAAACAGCTCTTACATTAAAAGGGAATTAACATAATCTTCACCATTTCTGAGTATTATTCCAACATCACAGTGTAGAAAAATACAATACACAGGAAAATCACGTGACTATACTGGGCCTTTAACGGACACAATATACACTTCCCAGAGGGATGGATCAGCCTCTAATATACACTTCCCAGAGGGATGGATCAGCCTCTAATATACACTGCCCAGAGGGATGGATCAGCCTCTAATATACACTGCCCAGCGGGATGGATCAGCCTCTAATATACACTGCCCAGAGGGATAGATCAGTCTCTAATATACACTTCCCAGAGGTATGGATCAGCCTATAATATACACTTCCCAGAGGGATGGACCAGCCTCTAATATACACTTCCCAGAGGGATGGATCACCCTCTAATATACACTGCCCAGAGGGATGGATCAGCCTCTAATATACACTGCCCAGAGGGATGGATCAGCCTCTAATATACACTGCCCAGAGGGATGGATCAGCCTCTTGACATGAAAAATTTCCGTTAACACCAAGAGTTCTACAACTCAAAAATATCAGATACAGAACGTTGCATAAAGCAGTTAAGAAATAGAGTCCAGACAATTTAAACTTCATCTTACTTGTAAAGAGTGAAACACTGATATTTTTGCCTTCAGTCATCTCATCTCCAGCCACTGCAGTGACCCTGAATGTGTACTTCACTCCAGCAGTCAGCTCAGTTACATTAAAGGCTGTCTCAATGGTAGTTGTATTCATATCTCTACTGCCATCAGTCCATTCTACTCTATAGAAGGATCTGTTTCCCAATGGTTCAATCCAGCTCAGAGACACAGATGATGTTGTGATTTCAGAGACACTAAGGTTCCTGATGACTTCAGGTTCTGTGCATGCAAGAAATGTACATTTTGGGAGGAGAACACACCATTAGATTACCTAGTAACTACCTACAGTACTCTATCCCAGGATTTCAACACTTTTGATTCAAAAAAAGAAAGAGGACCTTACCCTTCCTCTTATTGCCCTCTCATTGTTAAATACAGATATTAACCTAATCATTACATGGTTCCACTTCAGAGAAAATATTAAGACCATTCCAATGAAAAGGCTTACTTGTAAAGAGTGCTTTCTCCTGAGCTTTTCCTTTAGTTATATTATCACCAGCCACTGCAGTGACCTTGAATGTGTATTTCACTCCAGCAGTCAGCTCAGTTACATTAAAGGCTGTCACATTGGTAGTTGTATTCATATCTCTACTGCCATCAGTCCACTCTACTCTATAGAAGGAGCTGTTTCCCAATGGTTCAATCCAGCTCAGAGACACAGATGCTGTTGTGATTTCAGTGACAGTCAGGTTCCTGATGACTGCAGGCTCTGTGCGTGCAAGAAAGTTATATTTTGGGAAAAGATCATCAGAATCATTATTATTCATGGTAATCACCATACAGTCTATATATATAATCAGAAGCATGCTAATTCTACATACATTTAAGGTCAGTATGTAGGACACAAAAGTGGTACCTCTAAAACGATATTTAATGATAGTAAGCATTATCAATGACATGAAACGTTTTGGGGACAAAAAAAAGGAGTTTTCAATAAAGGACAAGCACTTAATCACACTATCCAAGCCCAATTTTGCAGTTGATTGCAGATAAACACATTTCCTAAATATTCTGGATCAGTTGGAGTCTACACTCCCTCCAAAAGAGAGAATTATGTGAACCAAAACTACAGTGACTGACAGATATACTGGTTAAACATGATGGGTAATCCTTCAGTAGTCTTATCAGCAGCGACTGCAGCAACTATGAGTCTGTATTGCACTCCAGTAGTCAGCTCAGTTACATTAAAGGCTTTCTCAATGGTAGTTCATTTCTTATCTCTACTGCAATCAGTCCACTCTACTCTATAGAAGGAGCTGTTTCCCAATGGTTCAATCCAGCTCAGAGACACAGATGATGTCGGGATTTCAGAGACAGAGAGGTTCCTGATGACTTCAAGTTCTACATGAGCAAGAAAGGTGATTTTAGGGGACACTAGACAAGGGTTGGGCGGTATTCAGATTTGTGTATCATCATAACGTCCTTCTCTCAGGCAGGAATTTACGGTATTACAGGCTCAGTACAGAAGGGGGCGCCAAAAAATTAGAAGCCCTTTGGGAGTCTGTTACCAGAATGCTAACAAAATTAGCATAAATGATAGCAAATTTCCATAGAGGCTGCTAGCTAAATATGCCAACGAGCACAAACAAAAGCATTTTTTATAAAGAGACAGGCAGTCCAGCTCAATACTTATACATATATAGGAGCTACCGATTGTAATTTTTGGGGAGTTTGGACATTTGTAAGCGAATGTGAACAAGAGACATTGTGCAAATGAACAGTACTGGCCCTGGAGCAGCAGGTGTAAATGCTGTGTCTGTGTGGAGTCCGGAGTTGCTAGGGCAACAGGACTGCCTGCTCTGCTGATGAAGATGGAAGCAGACGGGCTGATGGGGGAGAAAACAACGGGCCGAGAACAGACAGGAGAAAAAACTCAAGGAAATCAAAAGATAGTTGTGGCCGCTGTACAGATAACTCATCCAAAAGGCCTTTAACTTCTCAAACACGGCAGAAAGACAACACAATATGATGTCCCATCACCTTATAAATTTAGTCACTTGCTTAGACAACTAGCTAAATAAACTTAGGGGTCGCATTAATGCAGAATTCTTAGTTATACATACAGGAAAAATATATAAATGCATAAGAAATATCTTTCTGCGTTTTGTAAAAGCAGATCTAAAATGATTCTTATTGTGATTTCTGCTCAGCATCAGACAAATGTTGCGCTTCAGTTGCACATGAACGGGCATTCTACCAGCAGACAGAGCTCTGACTGATGTGCGGCTACTTTACTCCAGCACTTTTCTCAGTGTAGCCAGCGTACTTTTCTTTGGTAAAATGTAAGATTAACTTTAAGAAAAACATTAGGAAAAGTAGCTGGATACATTCTCTCTATGATAAACATTAGAAATATGATGGCTAGAAAAGTTTTTGCAAGAAAAGACTGTACTATTTCTTTGTAAGCTGATTTAGCCTACCAGCCAAATAGCATTGCGCTTCTGTTCTCATCTGATGAAAAATAAGCAATTTTCTGCCGAATGTGTTGCACTAATGTACTTTCTGTGAAGGAAAACTATAGTTGCACATCCCTGACAACTCCGTTGAAGCAAAAAACAACAGGTGACTTTCAATATCAAACGCAACCCCTGTCAATACACAGCTTGACTCACCGGCTCCAGCTCTCACCAGTTGTGGTATTTATAAAGTAAAACGTGACTGGCTCACTATTCTGGTGAACTACAGTAAGCTTAATAATGTCAAATAATGTGACAGGTGAAATAAAGAACCCAATCTGCGTTATCTTCTAACATATTGCACACGTTGACTGCAGGTATTTACTTAAAAAGTAGCTACAAATATGAAACTGTATAGAAAAACTTCGAATAAATAGTTTCAACAGTATTGACGGTATTGAAAAACCATCTCGTGGCTATTTCATAACACCCCGGTACACAGTATACACGGTATACCGCAAAAGTCTACACTAGACAATAATATATCTTCAAAGACATCAGTACTAAAAGTACAATGCCGCCATTTTCATCACAATATCAAATCATGTCTGGGTAACAATTAAGTAACTTACTGTGATTGTTTTAAATTAAATGGTAAAAAAAAGAACAAATATAGGTTATTTACAAATAGAGCAACTTGTCAAGCAGGAATTTAGCTGAGACTGTCTAGTAGAGGTCTGAGTGGAGTTGGGGAAAACGTTAAACTAGCTGTTATTGGCAGAGAGGTTTGGAACTTGTTCATATTGGTCTTGAAACAAATGATTCTCCGGGTGATGTCACAGGGCAGGCCAAAACTCCTCCCACCAAAACAGATTGAAATGTCAGGCGTTTTCTTTCAAACAGCTCTTACATTAAAAGGGAATTAACATAATCTTCACCATTTCTGAGTATTATTCCAACATCACAGTGTAGAAAAATACAATACACAGGAAAATCACGTGACTATACTGGGCCTTTAACGGACACAATATACACTGCCCAGAGGGATGGATCAGCCTCTAATATACACTTCCCAGAGGGATGGATCAGCCTCTAATATTTCCATAGAGGCTGCTAGCTAAATATGCCAACGAGCACAAACGAAAGCATTTTTTATAAAGAGACAGGCAGTCCAGCTCAATACTTATACATATATAGTAGCTACTGATTGTAATTTTTGGGGAGTTTGGACATTTGCAAGCGAATGTGAACAAGAGACATTGTGCAAATGAACAGTACTGGCCCTGGAGCAGCAGGTGTAAATGCTGTGTCTGTGTGGAGTCCGGAGTTGCTAGGGAAACAGGACTGCCTGCTCTGCTCGATGAAGATGGAAGCAGACGGGCTGATGGGGGAGAAAACAACGGGCCGAGAACAGACAGGAGAAAAAACTCAAGGAAATCGAAAGATAGTTGTGGCCGCTGTACAGATAACTCATCCAAAAGGCCTTTAACTTCTCAAACACGGCAGAAAGACAACACAATATGATGTCCCATCACCTTATAAATTCAGTCACTTACTTAGACAACTAGCTAAATAAACTTAGGCGTCGCATTAATGCAGAATTCTTAGTTATACATACAGGAAAAATATATAAATGCATAAGAAATATCTTTCTGCGTTTTGTAAACGCAGATCTAAAATGATTCTTATTGTGATTTCTGCTCAGCATCAGACAAATGTTGCGCTTCAGTTGCACATGAACGGGCATTCTACCAGCAGACAGAGCTCTGACTGATGTGCGGCTACTTTACTCCAGCACTTTTCTCAGTGTAGCCAGCGTACTTTTCTTTGGTAAAATGTAAGATTAACTTTAAGAAAAACATTAGGAAAAGTAGCTGGATACATTCTCTCTATGATAAACATTAGAAATATGATGGCTAGAAAAGTTTTTGCAAGAAAAGACTGTACTATTTCTTTGTAAGCTGATTTAGCCTACCAGCCAAATAGCATTGCGCTTCTGTTCTCATCTGATGAAAAATAAGCAATTTTCTGCCGAATGTGTTGCACTAATGTACTTTCTGTGAAGGAAAACTATAGTTGCACATCCCTGACAACTCCGTTGAAGCAAAAAACAACAGGTGACTTTCAATATCAAACGCAACCCCTGTCAATACACAGCTTGACTCACCGGCTCCAGCTCTCACCAGTTGTGGTATTTATAAAGTAAAACGTGACTGGCTCACTATTCTGGTGAACTACAGTAAGCTTAATAATGTCAAATAATGTGACAGGTGAAATAAAGAACCCAATCTGCGTTATCTTCTAACATATTGCACACGTTGACTGCAGGTATTTACTTAAAAAGTAGCTACAAATATGAAACTGTATAGAAAAACTTCGAATAAATAGTTTCAACAGTATTGACGGTATTGAAAAACCATCTCGTGGCTATTTCATAACACCCCGGTACACAGTATACACGGTATACCGCAAAAGTCTACACTAGACAATAATATATCTTCAAAGACATCAGTACTAAAAGTACAATGCCGCCATTTTCATCACAATATCAAATCATGTCTGGGTAACAATTAAGTAACTTACTGTGATTGTTTTAAATTAAATGGTAAAAAAAAGAACAAATATAGGTTATTTACAAATAGAGCAACTTGTCAAGCAGGAATTTAGCTGAGACTGTCTAGTAGAGGTCTGAGTGGAGTTGGGGAAAACGTTAAACTAGCTGTTATTGGCAGAGAGGTTTGGAACTTGTTCATATTGGTCTTGAAACAAATGATTCTCCGGGTGATGTCACAGGGCAGGCCAAAACTCCTCCCACCAAAACAGATTGAAATGTCAGGCGTTTTCTTTCAAACAGCTCTTACATTAAAAGGGAATTAACATAATCTTCACCATTTCTGAGTATTATTCCAACATCACAGTGTAGAAAAATACAATACACAGGAAAATCACGTGACTATACTGGGCCTTTAACGGACACAATATACACTGCCCAGAGGGATGGATCAGCCTCTAATATACACTTCCCAGAGGGATGGATCAGCCTCTAATATTTCCATAGAGGCTGCTAGCTAAATATGCCAACGAGCACAAACGAAAGCATTTTTTATAAAGAGACAGGCAGTCCAGCTCAATACTTATACATATATAGTAGCTACTGATTGTAATTTTTGGGGAGTTTGGACATTTGCAAGCGAATGTGAACAAGAGACATTGTGCAAATGAACAGTACTGGCCCTGGAGCAGCAGGTGTAAATGCTGTGTCTGTGTGGAGTCCGGAGTTGCTAGGGAAACAGGACTGCCTGCTCTGCTCGATGAAGATGGAAGCAGACGGGCTGATGGGGGAGAAAACAACGGGCCGAGAACAGACAGGAGAAAAAACTCAAGGAAATCGAAAGATAGTTGTGGCCGCTGTACAGATAACTCATCCAAAAGGCCTTTAACTTCTCAAACACGGCAGAAAGACAACACAATATGATGTCCCATCACCTTATAAATTCAGTCACTTACTTAGACAACTAGCTAAATAAACTTAGGCGTCGCATTAATGCAGAATTCTTAGTTATACATACAGGAAAAATATATAAATGCATAAGAAATATCTTTCTGCGTTTTGTAAACGCAGATCTAAAATGATTCTTATTGTGATTTCTGCTCAGCATCAGACAAATGTTGCGCTTCAGTTGCACATGAACGGGCATTCTACCAGCAGACAGAGCTCTGACTGATGTGCGGCTACTTTACTCCAGCACTTTTCTCAGTGTAGCCAGCGTACTTTTCTTTGGTAAAATGTAAGATTAACTTTAAGAAAAACATTAGGAAAAGTAGCTGGATACATTCTCTCTATGATAAACATTAGAAATATGATGGCTAGAAAAGTTTTTGCAAGAAAAGACTGTACTATTTCTTTGTAAGCTGATTTAGCCTACCAGCCAAATAGCATTGCGCTTCTGTTCTCATCTGATGAAAAATAAGCAATTTTCTGCCGAATGTGTTGCACTAATGTACTTTCTGTGAAGGAAAACTATAGTTGCACATCCCTGACAACTCCGTTGAAGCAAAAAACAACAGGTGACTTTCAATATCAAACGCAACCCCTGTCAATACACAGCTTGACTCACCGGCTCCAGCTCTCACCAGTTGTGCTATTTATAAAGTAAAACGTGACTGGCTCACTATTCTGGTGAACTACAGTAAGCTTAATAATGTCAAATAATGTGACAGGTGAAATAAAGAACCCAATCTGCGTTATCTTCTAACATATTGCACACGTTGACTGCAGGTATTTACTTAAAAAGTAGCTACAAATATGAAAATGTATAGAAAAACTTCGAATAAATAGTTTCAACAGTATTGACGGTATTGAAAAACCATCTCGTGGCTATTTCATAACACCCCGGTACACAGTATACACGGTATACCGCAAAAGTCTACACTAGACAATAATATATCTTCAAAGACATCAGTACTAAAAGTACAATGCCGCCATTTTCATCACAATATCAAATCATGTCTGGGTAACAATTAAGTAACTTACTGTGATTGTTTTAAATTAAATGGTAAAAAAAAGAACAAATATAGGTTATTTACAAATAGAGCAACTTGTCAAGCAGGAATTTAGCTGAGACTGTCTAGTAGAGGTCTGAGTGGAGTTGGGGAAAACGTTAAACTAGCTGTTATTGGCAGAGAGGTTTGGAACTTGTTCATATTGGTCTTGAAACAAATGATTCTCCGGGTGATGTCACAGGGCAGGCCAAAACTCCTCCCACCAAAACAGATTGAAATGTCAGGCGTTTTCTTTCAAACAGCTCTTACATTAAAAGGGAATTAACATAATCTTCACCATTTCTGAGTATTATTCCAACATCACAGTGTAGAAAAATACAATACACAGGAAAATCACGTGACTATACTGGGCCTTTAACGGACACAATATACACTGCTCAGAGGGATGGATCAGCCTCTAATATACACTTCCCAGAGGGATGGATCAGCCTCTAATATACACTTCCCAGAGGGATGGATCAGCCTCTAATATACACTGCCCAGAGGGATGGATCAGCCTCTAATATACACTGCCCAGCGGGATGGATCAGCCTCTAATATACACTGCCCAGAGGGATAGATCAGTCTCTAATATACACTTCCCAGAGGTATGGATCAGCCTATAATATACACTTCCCAGAGGGATGGACCAGCCTCTAATATACACTTCCCAGAGGGATGGATCACCCTCTAATATACACTGCCCAGAGGGATGGATCAGCCTCTAATATACACTGCCCAGAGGGATGGATCAGCCTCTAATATACACTGCCCAGAGGGATGGATCAGCCTCTTGACATGAAAAATTTCCGTTAACACCAAGAGTTCTACAACTCAAAAATATCAGATACAGAACGTTGCATAAAGCAGTTAAGAAATAGAGTCCAGACAATTTAAACTTCATCTTACTTGTAAAGAGTGAAACACTGATATTTTTGCCTTCAGTCATCTCATCTCCAGCCACTGCAGTGACCCTGAATGTGTACTTCACTCCAGCAGTCAGCTCAGTTACATTAAAGGCTGTCTCAATGGTAGTTGTATTCATATCTCTACTGCCATCAGTCCATTCTACTCTATAGAAGGATCTGTTTCCCAATGGTTCAATCCAGCTCAGAGACACAGATGATGTTGTGATTTCAGAGACACTAAGGTTCCTGATGACTTCAGGTTCTGTGCATGCAAGAAATGTACATTTTGGGAGGAGAACACACCATTAGATTACCTAGTAACTACCTACAGTACTCTATCCCAGGATTTCAACACTTTTGATTCAAAAAAAGAAAGAGGACCTTACCCTTCCTCTTATTGCCCTCTCATTGTTAAATACAGATATTAACCTAATCATTACATGGTTCCACTTCAGAGAAAATATTAAGACCATTCCAATGAAAAGGCTTACTTGTAAAGAGTGCTTTCTCCTGAGCTTTTCCTTTAGTTATATTATCACCAGCCACTGCAGTGACCTTGAATGTGTATTTCACTCCAGCAGTCAGCTCAGTTACATTAAAGGCTGTCACATTGGTAGTTGTATTCATATCTCTACTGCCATCAGTCCACTCTACTCTATAGAAGGAGCTGTTTCCCAATGGTTCAATCCAGCTCAGAGACACAGATGCTGTTGTGATTTCAGTGACAGTCAGGTTCCTGATGACTGCAGGCTCTGTGCGTGCAAGAAAGTTATATTTTGGGAAAAGATCATCAGAATCATTATTATTCATGGTAATCACCATACAGTCTATATATATAATCAGAAGCATGCTAATTCTACATACATTTAAGGTCAGTATGTAGGACACAAAAGTGGTACCTCTAAAATGATATTTAAAGATAGTAAGCATTATCAATGACATGAAACGTTTTGGGGACAAAAAAAAGGAGTTTTCAATCAAGGACAAGCACTTAATCACACTATCCAAGCCCAATTTTGCAGTTGATTGCAGATAAACACATTTCCTAAATATTCTGGATCAGTTGGAGTCTACACTCCCTCCAAAAGAGAGAATTATGTGAACCAAAACTACAGTGACTGACAGATATACTGGTTAAACATGATGGGTAATCCTTCAGTAGTCTTATCAGCAGCGACTGCAGCAACTATGAGTCTGTATTGCACTCCAGTAGTCAGCTCAGTTACATTAAAGGCTGTCTCAATGGTAGTTCATTTCTTATCTCTACTGCCATCAGTCCACTCTACTCTATAGAAGGAGCTGTTTCCCAATGGTTCAATCCAGCTCAGAGACACAGATGATGTCGGGATTTCAGAGACAGAGAGGTTCCTGATGACTTCAAGTTCTACATGAGCAAGAAAGGTGATTTTAGGGGACACTAGACAAGGGTTGGGCGGTATTCAGATTTGTGTATCATCATAACGTCCTTCTCTCAGGCAGGAATTTACGGTATTACAGGCTCAGTACAGAAGGGGGCGCCAAAAAATTAGAAGCCCTTTGGGAGTCTGTTACCAGAATGCTAACAAAATTAGCATAAATGATAGCAAATTTCCATAGAGGCTGCTAGCTAAATATGCCAACGAGCACAAACAAAAGCATTTTTTATAAAGAGACAGGCAGTCCAGCTCAATACTTATACATATATAGGAGCTACCGATTGTAATTTTTGGGGAGTTTGGACATTTGCAAGCGAATGTGAACAAGAGACATTGTGCAAATGAACAGTACTGGCCCTGGAGCAGCAGGTGTAAATGCTGTGTCTGTGTGGAGTCCGGAGTTGCTAGGGCAACAGGACTGCCTGCTCTGCTGATGAAGATGGAAGCAGACGGGCTGATGGGGGAGAAAACAACGGGCCGAGAACAGACAGGAGAAAAAACTCAAGGAAATCAAAAGATAGTTGTGGCCGCTGTACAGATAACTCATCCAAAAGGCCTTTAACTTCTCAAACACGGCAGAAAGACAACACAATATGATGTCCCATCACCTTATAAATTTAGTCACTTGCTTAGACAACTAGCTAAATAAACTTAGGGGTCGCATTAATGCAGAATTCTTAGTTATACATACAGGAAAAATATATAAATGCATAAGAAATATCTTTCTGCGTTTTGTAAACGCAGATCTAAAATGATTCTTATTGTGATTTCTGCTCAGCATCAGACAAATGTTGCGCTTCAGTTGCACATGAACGGGCATTCTACCAGCAGACAGAGCTCTGACTGATGTGCGGCTACTTTACTCCAGCACTTTTCTCAGTGTAGCCAGCGTACTTTTCTTTGGTAAAATGTAAGATTAACTTTAAGAAAAACATTAGGAAAAGTAGCTGGATACATTCTCTCTATGATAAACATTAGAAATATGATGGCTAGAAAAGTTTTTGCAAGAAAAGACTGTACTATTTCTTTGTAAGCTGATTTAGCCTACCAGCCAAATAGCATTGCGCTTCTGTTCTCATCTGATGAAAAATAAGCAATTTTCTGCCGAATGTGTTGCACTAATGTACTTTCTGTGAAGGAAAACTATAGTTGCACATCCCTGACAACTCCGTTGAAGCAAAAAACAACAGGTGACTTTCAATATCAAACGCAACCCCTGTCAATACACAGCTTGACTCACCGGCTCCAGCTCTCACCAGTTGTGCTATTTATAAAGTAAAACGTGACTGGCTCACTATTCTGGTGAACTACAGTAAGCTTAATAATGTCAAATAATGTGACAGGTGAAATAAAGAACCCAATCTGCGTTATCTTCTAACATATTGCACACGTTGACTGCAGGTATTTACTTAAAAAGTAGCTACAAATATGAAACTGTATAGAAAAACTTCGAATAAATAGTTTCAACAGTATTGACGGGTATTGAAAAACTATCTCGTGGCTATTTCATAACACCCCGGTACACAGTATACACGGTATACCGCAAAAGCCTACACTAGACAATAATATATCTTCAAAGACATCAGTACTAAAAGTACAATGCCGCCATTTTCATCACAATATCAAATCATGTCTGGGTAACAATTAAGTAACTTACTGTGATTGTTTTAAATTAAATGGTAAAAAAAAGAACAAATATAGGTTATTTACAAATAGAGCAACTTGTCAAGCAGGAATTTAGCTGAGACTGTCTAGTAGAGGTCTGAGTGGGGTTGGGGAAAACTTTAAACTAGCTGTTATTGGCAGAGAGGTTTGGAACTCGTTCATATTGGTCTTGAAACAAATGATTCTCCGGGTGATGTCACAGGGCAGGCCAAAACTCCTCCCACCAAAACAGATTGAAATGTCAGGCGTTTTCTTTCAAACAGCTCTTACATTAAAAGGGAATTAACATAATCTTCACCATTTCTGAGTATTATTCCAACATCACAGTGTAGAAAAATACAATACGCAGGAAAATCACGTGACTATACTGGGCCTTTAACGGACACAATATACACTGCCCAGAGGGATGGATCAGCCTCTTGACATGAAAAATGTCCGTTAACACCAAGAGTTCTACAACTCAAAAATATCAGATACAGAACGTTGCATAAAGCAGTTAAGAAATAGAGTCCAGACAATTTAAACTTCATCTTACTTGTAAAGAGTGAAACACTGATATTTTTGCCTTCAGTCATCTCATCTCCAGCCACTGCAGTGACCCTGAATGTGTACTTCACTCCAGCAGTCAGCTCAGTTACATTAAAGGCTGTCTCAATGGTAGTTGTATTCATATCTCTACTGCCATCAGTCCATTCTACTCTATAGAAGGATCTGTTTCCCAATGGTTCAATCCAGCTCAGAGACACAGATGATGTTGTGATTTCAGAGACACTAAGGTTCCTGATGACTTCAGGTTCTGTGCATGCAAGAAATGTACATTTTGGGAGGAGAACACACCATTAGATTACCTAGTAACTACCTACAGTACTCTATCCCAGGATTTCAACACTTTTGATTCAAAAAAAGAAAGAGGACCTTACTCTTCCTCTTATTGCCCTCTCATTGTTAAATACAGATATTAACCTAATCATTACATGGTTCCACTTCAGAGAAAATATTAAGACCATTCCAATGAAAAGGCTTACTTGTAAAGAGTGCTTTCTCCTGAGCTTTTCCTTTAGTTATATTATCACCAGCCACTGCAGTGACCTTGAATGTGTATTTCACTCCAGCAGTCAGCTCAGTTACATTAAAGGCTGTCACATTGGTAGTTGTATTCATATCTCTACTGCCATCAGTCCACTCTACTCTATAGAAGGAGCTGTTTCCCAATGGTTCAATCCAGCTCAGAGACACAGATGCTGTTGTGATTTCAGTGACAGTCAGGTTCCTGATGACTGCAGGCTCTGTGCGTGCAAGAAAGTTATATTTTGGGAAAAGATCATCAGAATCATTATTATTCATGGTAATCACCATACAGTCTATATATATAATCAGAAGCATGCTAATTCTACATACATTTAAGGTCAGTATGTAGGACACAAAAGTGGTACCTCTAAAACGATATTTAAAGATAGTAAGCATTATCAATGACATGAAACGTTTTGGGGACAAAAAAAAGGACAAGCACTTAATCACACTATCCAAGCCCAATTTTGCAGTTGATTGCAGATAAACACATTTCCTAAATATTCTGGATCAGTTGGAGTCTACACTCCCTCCAAAAGAGAGAATTATGTGAACCAAAACTACAGTGACTGACAGATATACTGGTTAAACATGATGGGTAATCCTTCAGTAGTCTTATCAGCAGCGACTGCAGCAACTATGAGTCTGTATTGCACTCCAGTAGTCAGCTCAGTTACATTAAAGGCTGTCTCAATGGTAGTTCATTTCTTATCTCTACTGCCATCAGTCCACTCTACTCTATAGAAGGAGCTGTTTCCCAATGGTTCAATCCAGCTCAGAGACACAGATGATGTCGGGATTTCAGAGACAGAGAGGTTCCTGATGACTTCAAGTTCTACATGAGCAAGAAAGGTGATTTTAGGGGACACTAGACAAGGGTTGGGCGGTATTCAGATTTGTGTATCATCATAACGTCCTTCTCTCAGGCAGGAATTTACGGTATTACAGGCTCAGTACAGAAGGGGGCGCCAAAAAATTAGAAGCCCTTTGGGAGTCTGTTACCAGAATGCTAACAAAATTAGCATAAATGATAGCAAATTTCCATAGAGGCTGCTAGCTAAATATGCCAACGAGCACAAACGAAAGCATTTTTTATAAAGAGACAGGCAGTCCAGCTCAATACTTATACATATATAGTAGCTACTGATTGTAATTTTTGGGGAGTTTGGACATTTGCAAGCGAATGTGAACAAGAGACATTGTGCAAATGAACAGTACTGGCCCTGGAGCAGCAGGTGTAAATGCTGTGTCTGTGTGGAGTCCGGAGTTGCTAGGGAAACAGGACTGCCTGCTCTGCTCGATGAAGATGGAAGCAGACGGGCTGATGGGGGAGAAAACAACGGGCCGAGAACAGACAGGAGAAAAAACTCAAGGAAATCGAAAGATAGTTGTGGCCGCTGTACAGATAACTCATCCAAAAGGCCTTTAACTTCTCAAACACGGCAGAAAGACAACACAATATGATGTCCCATCACCTTATAAATTCAGTCACTTACTTAGACAACTAGCTAAATAAACTTAGGCGTCGCATTAATGCAGAATTCTTAGTTATACATACAGGAAAAATATATAAATGCATAAGAAATATCTTTCTGCGTTTTGTAAACGCAGATCTAAAATGATTCTTATTGTGATTTCTGCTCAGCATCAGACAAATGTTGCGCTTCAGTTGCACATGAACGGGCATTCTACCAGCAGACAGAGCTCTGACTGATGTGCGGCTACTTTACTCCAGCACTTTTCTCAGTGTAGCCAGCGTACTTTTCTTTGGTAAAATGTAAGATTAACTTTAAGAAAAACATTAGGAAAAGTAGCTGGATACATTCTCTCTATGATAAACATTAGAAATATGATGGCTAGAAAAGTTTTTGCAAGAAAAGACTACTATTTCTTTGTAAGCTGATTTAGCCTACCAGCCAAATAGCATTGCGCTTCTGTTCTCATCTGATGAAAAATAAGCAATTTTCTGCCGAATGTGTTGCACTAATGTACTTTCTGTGAAGGAAAACTATAGTTGCACATCCCTGACAACTCCGTTGAAGCAAAAAACAACAGGTGACTTTCAATATCAAACGCAACCCCTGTCAATACACAGCTTGACTCACCGGCTCCAGCTCTCACCAGTTGTGCTATTTATAAAGTAAAACGTGACTGGCTCACTATTCTGGTGAACTACAGTAAGCTTAATAATGTCAAATAATGTGACAGGTGAAATAAAGAACCCAATCTGCGTTATCTTCTAACATATTGCACACGTTGACTGCAGGTATTTACTTAAAAAGTAGCTACAAATATGAAAATGTATAGAAAAACTTCGAATAAATAGTTTCAACAGTATTGACGGTATTGAAAAACCATCTCGTGGCTATTTCATAACACCCCGGTACACAGTATACACGGTATACCGCAAAAGTCTACACTAGACAATAATATATCTTCAAAGACATCAGTACTAAAAGTACAATGCCGCCATTTTCATCACAATATCAAATCATGTCTGGGTAACAATTAAGTAACTTACTGTGATTGTTTTAAATTAAATGGTAAAAAAAAGAACAAATATAGGTTATTTACAAATAGAGCAACTTGTCAAGCAGGAATTTAGCTGAGACTGTCTAGTAGAGGTCTGAGTGGAGTTGGGGAAAACGTTAAACTAGCTGTTATTGGCAGAGAGGTTTGGAACTTGTTCATATTGGTCTTGAAACAAATGATTCTCCGGGTGATGTCACAGGGCAGGCCAAAACTCCTCCCACCAAAACAGATTGAAATGTCAGGCGTTTTCTTTCAAACAGCTCTTACATTAAAAGGGAATTAACATAATCTTCACCATTTCTGAGTATTATTCCAACATCACAGTGTAGAAAAATACAATACACAGGAAAATCACGTGACTATACTGGGCCTTTAACGGACACAATATACACTGCCCAGAGGGATGGATCAGCCTCTAATATACACTTCCCAGAGGGATGGATCAGCCTCTAATATACACTTCCCAGAGGGATGGATCAGCCTCTAATATACACTTCCCAGAGGGATGGATCAGCCTCTAATATACACTTCCCAGAGGGATGGATCAGCCTCTAATATACACTGCCCAGAGGGATGGATCAGCCTCTAATATACACTGCCCAGCGGGATGGATCAGCCTCTAATATACACTGCCCAGAGGGATAGATCAGTCTCTAATATACACTTCCCAGAGGTATGGATCAGCCTATAATATACACTTCCCAGAGGGATGGACCAGCCTCTAATATACACTTCCCAGAGGGATGGATCACCCTCTAATATACACTGCCCAGAGGGATGGATCAGCCTCTAATATACACTGCCCAGAGGGATGGATCAGCCTCTAATATACACTGCCCAGAGGGATGGATCAGCCTCTTGACATGAAAAATTTCCGTTAACACCAAGAGTTCTACAACTCAAAAATATCAGATACAGAACGTTGCATAAAGCAGTTAAGAAATAGAGTCCAGACAATTTAAACTTCATCTTACTTGTAAAGAGTGAAACACTGATATTTTTGCCTTCAGTCATCTCATCTCCAGCCACTGCAGTGACCCTGAATGTGTACTTCACTCCAGCAGTCAGCTCAGTTACATTAAAGGCTGTCTCAATGGTAGTTGTATTCATATCTCTACTGCCATCAGTCCATTCTACTCTATAGAAGGATCTGTTTCCCAATGGTTCAATCCAGCTCAGAGACACAGATGATGTTGTGATTTCAGAGACACTAAGGTTCCTGATGACTTCAGGTTCTGTGCATGCAAGAAATGTACATTTTGGGAGGAGAACACACCATTAGATTACCTAGTAACTACCTACAGTACTCTATCCCAGGATTTCAACACTTTTGATTCAAAAAAAGAAAGAGGACCTTACCCTTCCTCTTATTGCCCTCTCATTGTTAAATACAGATATTAACCTAATCATTACATGGTTCCACTTCAGAGAAAATATTAAGACCATTCCAATGAAAAGGCTTACTTGTAAAGAGTGCTTTCTCCTGAGCTTTTCCTTTAGTTATATTATCACCAGCCACTGCAGTGACCTTGAATGTGTATTTCACTCCAGCAGTCAGCTCAGTTACATTAAAGGCTGTCACATTGGTAGTTGTATTCATATCTCTACTGCCATCAGTCCACTCTACTCTATAGAAGGAGCTGTTTCCCAATGGTTCAATCCAGCTCAGAGACACAGATGCTGTTGTGATTTCAGTGACAGTCAGGTTCCTGATGACTGCAGGCTCTGTGCGTGCAAGAAAGTTATATTTTGGGAAAAGATCATCAGAATCATTATTATTCATGGTAATCACCATACAGTCTATATATATAATCAGAAGCATGCTAATTCTACATACATTTAAGGTCAGTATGTAGGACACAAAAGTGGTACCTCTAAAATGATATTTAAAGATAGTAAGCATTATCAATGACATGAAACGTTTTGGGGACAAAAAAAAGGAGTTTTCAATAAAGGACAAGCACTTAATCACACTATCCAAGCCCAATTTTGCAGTTGATTGCAGATAAACACATTTCCTAAATATTCTGGATCAGTTGGAGTCTACACTCCCTCCAAAAGAGAGAATTATGTGAACCAAAACTACAGTGACTGACAGATATACTGGTTAAACATGATGGGTAATCCTTCAGTAGTCTTATCAGCAGCGACTGCAGCAACTATGAGTCTGTATTGCACTCCAGTAGTCAGCTCAGTTACATTAAAGGCTGTCTCAATGGTAGTTCATTTCTTATCTCTACTGCCATCAGTCCACTCTACTCTATAGAAGGAGCTGTTTCCCAATGGTTCAATCCAGCTCAGAGACACAGATGATGTCGGGATTTCAGAGACAGAGAGGTTCCTGATGACTTCAAGTTCTACATGAGCAAGAAAGGTGATTTTAGGGGACACTAGACAAGGGTTGGGCGGTATTCAGATTTGTGTATCATCATAACGTCCTTCTCTCAGGCAGGAATTTACGGTATTACAGGCTCAGTACAGAAGGGGGCGCCAAAAAATTAGAAGCCCTTTGGGAGTCTGTTACCAGAATGCTAACAAAATTAGCATAAATGATAGCAAATTTCCATAGAGGCTGCTAGCTAAATATGCCAACGAGCACAAACAAAAGCATTTTTTATAAAGAGACAGGCAGTCCAGCTCAATACTTATACATATATAGGAGCTACCGATTGTAATTTTTGGGGAGTTTGGACATTTGCAAGCGAATGTGAACAAGAGACATTGTGCAAATGAACAGTACTGGCCCTGGAGCAGCAGGTGTAAATGCTGTGTCTGTGTGGAGTCCGGAGTTGCTAGGGCAACAGGACTGCCTGCTCTGCTGATGAAGATGGAAGCAGACGGGCTGATGGGGAGAAACAACGGGCCGAGAACAGACAGGAGAAAAAACTCAAGGAAATCAAAAGATAGTTGTGGCCGCTGTACAGATAACTCATCCAAAAGGCCTTTAACTTCTCAACACGCAGAAAAGACAACACAATATGATGTCCCATCACCTTATAAATTTAGTCACTTGCTTAGACAACTAGCTAAATAAACTTAGGGGTCGCATTAATGCAGAATTCTTAGTTATACATACAGGAAAAATATATAAATGCATAAGAAATATCTTTCTGCGTTTTGTAAACGCAGATCTAAAATGATTCTTATTGTGATTTCTGCTCAGCATCAGACAAATGTTGCGCTTCAGTTGCACATGAACGGGCATTCTACCAGCAGACAGAGCTCTGACTGATGTGCGGCTACTTTACTCCAGCACTTTTCTCAGTGTAGCCAGCGTACTTTTCTTTGTAAAATGTGCAAGAAAGTTATATTTTGGGAAAAGATCATCAGAATCATTATTATTCATGGTAATCACCATACAGTCTATATATATAATCAGAAGCATGCTAATTCTACATACATTTAAGGTCAGTATGTAGGACACAAAAGTGGTACCTCTAAAACGATATTTAAAGATAGTAAGCATTATCAATGACATGAAACGTTTTGGGGACAAAAAAAAGGACAAGCACTTAATCACACTATCCAAGCCCAATTTTGCAGTTGATTGCAGATAAACACATTTCCTAAATATTCTGGATCAGTTGGAGTCTACACTCCCTCCAAAAGAGAGAATTATGTGAACCAAAACTACAGTGACTGACAGATATACTGGTTAAACATGATGGGTAATCCTTCAGTAGTCTTATCAGCAGCGACTGCAGCAACTATGAGTCTGTATTGCACTCCAGTAGTCAGCTCAGTTACATTAAAGGCTGTCTCAATGGTAGTTCATTTCTTATCTCTACTGCCATCAGTCCACTCTACTCTATAGAAGGAGCTGTTTCCCAATGGTTCAATCCAGCTCAGAGACACAGATGATGTCGGGATTTCAGAGACAGAGAGGTTCCTGATGACTTCAAGTTCTACATGAGCAAGAAAGGTGATTTTAGGGGACACTAGACAAGGGTTGGGCGGTATTCAGATTTGTGTATCATCATAACGTCCTTCTCTCAGGCAGGAATTTACGGTATTACAGGCTCAGTACAGAAGGGGGCGCCAAAAAATTAGAAGCCCTTTGGGAGTCTGTTACCAGAATGCTAACAAAATTAGCATAAATGATAGCAAATTTCCATAGAGGCTGCTAGCTAAATATGCCAACGAGCACAAACGAAAGCATTTTTTATAAAGAGACAGGCAGTCCAGCTCAATACTTATACATATATAGTAGCTACTGATTGTAATTTTTGGGGAGTTTGGACATTTGCAAGCGAATGTGAACAAGAGACATTGTGCAAATGAACAGTACTGGCCCTGGAGCAGCAGGTGTAAATGCTGTGTCTGTGTGGAGTCCGGAGTTGCTAGGGAAACAGGACTGCCTGCTCTGCTCGATGAAGATGGAAGCAGACGGGCTGATGGGGGAGAAAACAACGGGCCGAGAACAGACAGGAGAAAAAACTCAAGGAAATCGAAAGATAGTTGTGGCCGCTGTACAGATAACTCATCCAAAAGGCCTTTAACTTCTCAAACACGGCAGAAAGACAACACAATATGATGTCCCATCACCTTATAAATTCAGTCACTTACTTAGACAACTAGCTAAATAAACTTAGGCGTCGCATTAATGCAGAATTCTTAGTTATACATACAGGAAAAATATATAAATGCATAAGAAATATCTTTCTGCGTTTTGTAAACGCAGATCTAAAATGATTCTTATTGTGATTTCTGCTCAGCATCAGACAAATGTTGCGCTTCAGTTGCACATGAACGGGCATTCTACCAGCAGACAGAGCTCTGACTGATGTGCGGCTACTTTACTCCAGCACTTTTCTCAGTGTAGCCAGCGTACTTTTCTTTGGTAAAATGTAAGATTAACTTTAAGAAAAACATTAGGAAAAGTAGCTGGATACATTCTCTCTATGATAAACATTAGAAATATGATGGCTAGAAAAGTTTTTGCAAGAAAAGACTGTACTATTTCTTTGTAAGCTGATTTAGCCTACCAGCCAAATAGCATTGCGCTTCTGTTCTCATCTGATGAAAAATAAGCAATTTTCTGCCGAATGTGTTGCACTAATGTACTTTCTGTGAAGGAAAACTATAGTTGCACATCCCTGACAACTCCGTTGAAGCAAAAAACAACAGGTGACTTTCAATATCAAACGCAACCCCTGTCAATACACAGCTTGACTCACCGGCTCCAGCTCTCACCAGTTGTGCTATTTATAAAGTAAAACGTGACTGGCTCACTATTCTGGTGAACTACAGTAAGCTTAATAATGTCAAATAATGTGACAGGTGAAATAAAGAACCCAATCTGCGTTATCTTCTAACATATTGCACACGTTGACTGCAGGTATTTACTTAAAAAGTAGCTACAAATATGAAACTGTATAGAAAAACTTCGAATAAATAGTTTCAACAGTATTGACGGTATTGAAAAACCATCTCGTGGCTATTTCATAACACCCCGGTACACAGTATACACGGTATACCGCAAAAGTCTACACTAGACAATAATATATCTTCAAAGACATCAGTACTAAAAGTACAATGCCGCCATTTTCATCACAATATCAAATCATGTCTGGGTAACAATTAAGTAACTTACTGTGATTGTTTTAAATTAAATGGTAAAAAAAGAACAAATATAGGTTATTTACAAATAGAGCAACTTGTCAAGCAGGAATTTAGCTGAGACTGTCTAGTAGAGGTCTGAGTGGAGTTGGGGAAAACGTTAAACTAGCTGTTATTGGCAGAGAGGTTTGGAACTTGTTCATATTGGTCTTGAAACAAATGATTCTCCGGGTGATGTCACAGGGCAGGCCAAAACTCCTCCCACCAAAACAGATTGAAATGTCAGGCGTTTTCTTTCAAACAGCTCTTACATTAAAAGGGAATTAACATAATCTTCACCATTTCTGAGTATTATTCCAACATCACAGTGTAGAAAAATACAATACACAGGAAAATCACGTGACTATACTGGGCCTTTAACGGACACAATATACACTTCCCAGAGGGATGGATCAGCCTCTAATATACACTTCCCAGAGGGATGGATCAGCCTCTAATATACACTGCCCAGAGGGATGGATCAGCCTCTAATATACACTGCCCAGCGGGATGGATCAGCCTCTAATATACACTGCCCAGAGGGATAGATCAGTCTCTAATATACACTTCCCAGAGGTATGGATCAGCCTATAATATACACTTCCCAGAGGGATGGACCAGCCTCTAATATACACTTCCCAGAGGGATGGATCACCCTCTAATATACACTGCCCAGAGGGATGGATCAGCCTCTAATATACACTGCCCAGAGGGATGGATCAGCCTCTAATATACACTGCCCAGAGGGATGGATCAGCCTCTTGACATGAAAAATTTCCGTTAACACCAAGAGTTCTACAACTCAAAAATATCAGATACAGAACGTTGCATAAAGCAGTTAAGAAATAGAGTCCAGACAATTTAAACTTCATCTTACTTGTAAAGAGTGAAACACTGATATTTTTGCCTTCAGTCATCTCATCTCCAGCCACTGCAGTGACCCTGAATGTGTACTTCACTCCAGCAGTCAGCTCAGTTACATTAAAGGCTGTCTCAATGGTAGTTGTATTCATATCTCTACTGCCATCAGTCCATTCTACTCTATAGAAGGATCTGTTTCCCAATGGTTCAATCCAGCTCAGAGACACAGATGATGTTGTGATTTCAGAGACACTAAGGTTCCTGATGACTTCAGGTTCTGTGCATGCAAGAAATGTACATTTTGGGAGGAGAACACACCATTAGATTACCTAGTAACTACCTACAGTACTCTATCCCAGGATTTCAACACTTTTGATTCAAAAAAAGAAAGAGGACCTTACCCTTCCTCTTATTGCCCTCTCATTGTTAAATACAGATATTAACCTAATCATTACATGGTTCCACTTCAGAGAAAATATTAAGACCATTCCAATGAAAAGGCTTACTTGTAAAGAGTGCTTTCTCCTGAGCTTTTCCTTTAGTTATATTATCACCAGCCACTGCAGTGACCTTGAATGTGTATTTCACTCCAGCAGTCAGCTCAGTTACATTAAAGGCTGTCACATTGGTAGTTGTATTCATATCTCTACTGCCATCAGTCCACTCTACTCTATAGAAGGAGCTGTTTCCCAATGGTTCAATCCAGCTCAGAGACACAGATGCTGTTGTGATTTCAGTGACAGTCAGGTTCCTGATGACTGCAGGCTCTGTGCGTGCAAGAAAGTTATATTTTGGGAAAAGATCATCAGAATCATTATTATTCATGGTAATCACCATACAGTCTATATATATAATCAGAAGCATGCTAATTCTACATACATTTAAGGTCAGTATGTAGGACACAAAAGTGGTACCTCTAAAACGATATTTAAAGATAGTAAGCATTATCAATGACATGAAACGTTTTGGGGACAAAAAAAAGGAGTTTTCAATAAAGGACAAGCACTTAATCACACTATCCAAGCCCAATTTTGCAGTTGATTGCAGATAAACACATTTCCTAAATATTCTGGATCAGTTGGAGTCTACACTCCCTCCAAAAGAGAGAATTATGTGAACCAAAACTACAGTGACTGACAGATATACTGGTTAAACATGATGGGTAATCCTTCAGTAGTCTTATCAGCAGCGACTGCAGCAACTATGAGTCTGTATTGCACTCCAGTAGTCAGCTCAGTTACATTAAAGGCTGTCTCAATGGTAGTTCATTTCTTATCTCTACTGCCATCAGTCCACTCTACTCTATAGAAGGAGCTGTTTCCCAATGGTTCAATCCAGCTCAGAGACACAGATGATGTCGGGATTTCAGAGACAGAGAGGTTCCTGATGACTTCAGGTTCTTACGGGAGAAAGGAATTTGATTTTACGGGACAATAGAAAATATTATATCTTGAAAGACATCTGTATTAAAAGTTCAATGTAGCTATTTGTTTCTCAATATTGAATCTTTTCTGGGTAACAATTCGGTACCTTACTGTCATTGTTTTCAATTCAAATGTTCAAAAACAAACTGGATTATATTTTTTATATTTTTAATAAATTTAGCTCCTGGATATGTCACCAATCAGGCCAAAAAGTCACCCAACCAAAACAGACTGACATTCCAAACAGCTCTTACACTAAAAAGGCATGATCATAATTTTCACAATTTCACAGTATTATTCCAACCTCATAGTGTGGAAATATATATAAAACACATATAAAACACAAAAATCCAAATGTTGACTGCACTGGGCCTTGTTACAATATACACTTCCCAGAGGGATGGACCAGCCTCTAATATACACTTCCCAGAGGGATGGACCAGCCTCTAATATACACTGCCCAGAGGGATGGATCAGCCTCTAATATACACTGCCCAGAGGGATGGATCAGCCTCTAATATATACTTCCCAGAGGGATGGACCAGCCTCTAATATACACTTCCCAGAGGGATGGATCAGCCTCTAATATACACTGCCCAGAGGGATGGATCAGCCTCTAATATACACTTCCCAGAGGGATGGACCAGCCTCTAATATACACTTCCCAGAGGGATGGATCAGCCTCTAATATACACTTCCCAGAGGGATGGACCAGCCTCTAATATACACTTCCCAGAGGGATGGATCAGCCTCTAATATACACTTCCCAGAGGGATGGACCAGCCTCTAATATACACTTCCCAGAGGGATGGATCAGCCTCTAATATACACTTCCCAGAGGGATGGACCAGCCTCTAATATACACTTCCCAGAGGGATGGATCAGCCTCTAATATACACTTCCCAGAGGGATGGACCAGCCTCTAATATACACTTCCCAGAGGGATGGATCAGCCTCTAATATACACTTCCCAGAGGGATGGACCAGCCTCTAATATACACTTCCCAGAGGGATGGATCAGCCTCTAATATACACTTCCCAGAGAGATGGATCAGCCTCTAATATACACTTCCCAGAGAGATAGATCAGCCTCTAATATACACTTCCCAGAGGGATGGATCAGCCTCTAATATACACTTCCCAGAGGGATGGATCAGCCTCTAATATACACTTCCCAGAGAGATAGATCAGCCTCTAATATACACTTCCCAGAGGGATGGATCAGCCTCTAATATACACTTCCCAGAGGGATGGATCAGCCTCTAATATACACTTCCCAGAGGGATGGATCAGCCTCTAATATACACTTCCCAGAGGGATGGATCAGCCTCTAATATACACTTCCCAGAGGGATGGATCAGCCTCTAATATACACTTCCCAGAGAGATAGATCAGCCTCTAATATACACTTCCCAGAGGGATGGATCAGCCTCTAATATACACTTCCCAGAGAGATAGATCAGCCTCTAATATACACTTCCCAGAGGGATAGATCAGCCTCTAATATACACTTCCCAGAGGGATAGATCAGCCTCTAATATACACTTCCCAGAGAGATAGATCAGCCTCTAATATACACTTCCCAGAGAGATAGATCAGCCTCTAATATACACTTCCCAGAGGGATAGATCAGCCTCTAATATACACTTCCCAGAGGGATAGATCAGCCTCTAATATACACTTCCCAGAGGGATAGATCAGTCTCTAATATACACTTCCCAGAGGGATAGATCAGCCTCTAATATACACTTCCCAGAGGGATGGATCAGCCTCTAATATACACTGCCCAGAGGGATGGGTCAGCCTCTAATATACACTTCCCAGAGGGATGGATCAGCCTCTAATATACACTGCCCAGAGGGATGGATCAGCCTCTAATATACACTTCCCAGAGGGATAGATCAGCCCCTAATATACACTTCCCAGAGGGATAGATCAGCACTAATATACACTTCCCAGAGGGATAGATCAGCCCCTAATATACACTTCCCAGAGGGATAGATCAGCCCCTAATATACACTTCCCAGAGGGATAGATCAGCCTCTAATATACACTTCCCAGAGGGATAGATCAGCCCCTAATATACACTTCCCAGAGGGATAGATCAGCCCCTAATATACACTTCCCAGAGGGATAGATCAGCCTCTAATATACACTTCCCAGAGGGATAGATCAGCCTCTAATATACACTGCCCAGAGGGATGGATCAGCCTCTAATATACACTTCCCAGAGGGATGGATCAGCCTCTAATATACACTGCCCAGAGGGATGGATCAGCCTCTAATATACACTTCCCAGAGGGATAGATCAGCCCCTAATATACACTTCCCAGAGGGATAGATCAGCCCCTAATATACACTTCCCAGAGGGATAGATCAGCCCCTAATATACACTTCCCAGAGGGATAGATCAGCCCCTAATATACACTTCCCAGAGGGATAGATCAGCCTCTAATATACACTTCCCAGAGGGATGGACCAGCCTCTAATATACACTTCCCAGAGGGATAGATCAGCCCCTAATATACACATCCCAGAGGGATGGACCAGCCTCTAATATACACTTCCCAGAGGGATGGATCAGCCCCTAATATACACTTCCCAGAGGGATGGACCAGCCTCTAATATACACTTCCCAGAGGGATGGATCAGCCTCTAATATACACTTCCCAGAGGGATAGATCAGCCTCTAATATACACTTCCCAGAGGGATGGATCAGCCTCTAATATACACTTCCCAGAGGGATGGATCAGCCTCTAATATACACTTCCCAGAGGGATAGATCAGCCTCTAATATACACTTCCCAGAGGGATGGATCAGCCTCTAATATACACTTCCCAGAGGGATGGATCAGCCTCTAATATACACTTCCCAGAGGGATGGATCAGCCTCTAATATACACTGCCCAGAGGGATAGATCAGCCTCTAATATACACTTCCCAGAGGGATGGATCAGCCTCTAATATACACTTCCCAGAGGGATGGATCAGCCTCTAATATACACTTCCCAGAGGGATGGATCAGCCTCTAATATACACTTCCCAGAGGGATGGACCAGACTCTAATATACACTTCCCAGAGGGATGGATCAGCCTCTAATATACACTTCCCAGAGGGATGGATCAGACTCTAATATACACTTCCCAGAGAGATGGATCAGCCTCTAATATACACTTCCCAGAGGGATGGACCAGCCTCTAATATACACTTCCCAGAGGGATGGACCAGCCTCTAATATACACTTCCCAGAGGGATGGATCAGCCTCTAATATACACTTCCCAGAGAGATGGATCAGCCTCTAATATACACTTCCCAGAGGGATGGACCAGCCTCTAATATACACTTCCCAGAGGGATGGACCAGCCTCTAATATACACTTCCCAGAGGGATGGACCAGCCTCTAATATACACTTCCCAGAGGGATGGATCAGCCTCTAATATACACTTCCCAGAGGGATGGATCAGCCTCTAATATACACTTCCCAGAGGGATGGATCAGTCTCTAATATACACTTCCCAGAGGTATGGACCAGCCTCTAGACATGAAAAATGTCCATTAACACCAAGAGTTCCCCAACTCAATAATATCTAATATTGCCTTCAGTCATCTCATCCCCATTAATTGCAAGCACCCTGAATGTGTACTTCACTCCAGCAGTCAGCTCAGTTAAGTTAAAGGCGGTCTCATTGGTAGTTTCATTCATATCTCTACTGCCATCAATCCATTCTACACAGACAAGGCAACTTTCAAATCATCACCTTCTTGGATCCAAACAAGTAACGTATAAATGAATACGAATAGTATCTGTGGCATTGAAACAATCCAACACTAAAGTGTCTGAGTTACTTACTTGTATACTTAGAAACTGTCTTGCTCTGTCCTACAGTTGTGTTATCTCCAGCCACTGCAGTGACTGTGAAGAGGTACTGCACTCCAGGAGTGAGAGCAGTAACATTAAAAGAGGTTTCTGGGGTATTCTGACTGCCATTGGTTTTGCCATCAGTCCATTCAATTCTGAAGAAGGATCTGTTTCCGAATGGTTCAGTCCAGCTCAGAAACACAGATGCTGTTGTGATTTCAATGGACATGAGGTTTCTGATGATTGCGGGCTCTGTGTGTGCAAGAAAGGGGGTTTGAGGAACAAAAGACAATAGAGTGTCTTCAAATATTGACATTGACTGACTTGTGCAATCCAGCACACATTGTGAGAGAGTTTGTGTAAATCTCGACCAAACAAATGTCACTCAACACTAGTCTTTGATAAAAATACCATCAAATAAACAAGAACTTCTGAACAAAGATATGAAGCAAAACATGCAGTGTTTCCCCTATATTAATTTAGCAAATTGTTGCCGCACTCCAAAAAATATGATACAATAAAATATATACAGTGAGCTCCAAAAGTATTGGGACAGTGACATATTTTCGTTTTGTTTTGGCTCTGTCCTCCAACACTTTGAATGAGGTAAATTTGCAGACAGTCAAATTTAATTTGAGGATATTTTCATCCATATCAGATGATCCGTTTAGAAATTACAGCACTTTTTGTACATAGTCCCCCCCCACCCTCATTTTAGTGGACCAACATGTGTATTAAAGTAGTAAAATGCTAAATATTTGGTCCCGTATTCAGAGCACGCAATGGCTGGAACAAGGTTGTGACTTTAAACATTTGTTGGATGCATTTACTATTTGTTTTGGTTGTGTTTCAGATTATTTTGTGCCTAATAGAAATGAATGATAATTCATGTATTACGTCATTTTGGAGTCACTTTTATTGTAACTAAGAATAGAATATACACGACATGACCAAAAGTAAGTGGACACCTGCTCGTCAAACATCTAATTCCAAAATCATGGGCATTAATATGGAGTTGACCCCCCTTTGCTGCTATATCAGCCTCCACTCTTCTGAGAAGACTTTCCACTAGATCTTGGAACATTGCTGTGGGCACTTTCTTCCAGTCAGCGACAAGAGCATTAGTGAGGTCGAGCACTGATGTTGGGCGATGAGGCCTGTCTCGCAGTTCGCGTTCCAATTGATCCCAAAGATGTTCAATGGGGTTGAGGTCAGGGATCCGTGCAGGCCAGTGAAATACTTCTACACCGATCTTGAAAAAACATTTCTGTATGGACCTCGCTTTGTGCACAGGGGCTTTGTCCTGCTGAAACAGGAAAGGGCCTTCCCCAAACTGTTGCAACGAAGTTGGCAGCACAGAACCGTCTATAAGGGCATTGTATACTGTAGTGTTAAGATTTCCCTTCACTGGAACTAAGGGGCCTAGCCCGAACAATGAAAAACAGCCCCAGACCATTATTCCTCCTCCACCAAACTTTAGAGTTGGCACTATGCATTGGGGCAGGTAGCGTTCTCCTGGCATCCTCCAAAACCATATTTGTCCGTCGGACTGCCAGATGCTGAAGCGTGATTCATCACTCCAGAGAACATGTTTCCACTGCTCCAGAGTCCAATGGCGGCGAACTTTACTCCACTTCAGCAGACGCTTGGCATTGTGCATGGTTATCTTAGGCTATCTTGGGTTATCTTGTGTGCCCCACCACTTGGCGGCTGAGACGTTGTTGCTCTTAGGCGTTTCCACTTTACTATAACAGCACCTACAATTGACCCGGGGCAGGTCTCTCAGGGAAGGCATTTGACTAACTGATAAGTTGGAAAGGTGGCATCCTATGACGATGACACGTTGGAAGTCACTGAGCTCTTCAGCAAGGCCTTTCTACTGCCAATGTTGGTCTATGACTGTGTGCTCAATTTTATATACAGCTGAAGTTGGACGTTTACATACATCTTAGCCAAATACATTTAAACTCAGTTTTTCACAATTCCTGACATTTAATCCTAGTAAAAATGCCCTGTCTTAGGTCAGTTAGGATCACCACTTCATTTTAAGAATGTGAAATGTCAGAATAATAGTAGAGAGAATTATTTATTTCAGCTTTTATTTCTTTCATCACATTCACAGTGGGTCAGACGTTTACATACACTCAATTAGTATTTGGTAGCATTGCCTTTAAATTGTTTAACTTGGGTCAAACATTTTGGGTAGCCTTCCACAAGCTTCCCACAGTAAGTTGGGTGGATATTGGCCCCTTCCTCCTGACAGAGCTGGTGTAACTGAGTCAGGTTTGCAGGCCTCCTTGCCCACACATGCTTTTTCAGTTCTGCACACACATTTTCTATGGGATTGAGGTCAGGGCTTTGTGATGGCCACTCCAATACCTTGACTTTGTTGTCCTTAAGCCATTTTGCCACAACTTTGGAAGTGTGCTTGGGGTCATTGTCCATTTAGAAGACCCATTTGCGACTAAGCTTTAAATTCCTGACTGACGTCTTGAGATGTTGCTTCAATATATCCACATAATTTTCCTACCTCATGAAGCCATCTATTTTGTGAAGTGCACCAGTCCCTCCTGCAGCAAAGCACTCCCACAACATGATGCTGCCACCCCCTTGCTTCACGGTTGGGATGTTCTTTGGATTGCAAGCCTCCCCAGTTTTCCTCCAAACATAACAATGGTCATTATGGCCAAACAGTTCTATTTTTGTTTCATCAGACCAGAGGACATTTCTCCAAAAAGTAAGATCTTTGTCCCCATGTGCAGTTGCAAACCGTAGTCTGGCTTTTTTATGGCGGTTTTTGAGCAGTGGCTTCTTCCTTGCTGTCAATATAGGACTTATTTTACTGTGGATATAGATACTTTTGTACCTGTTTCCTCCAGAATCTTCACAAGGTCCTTTGCTGTTGTTCTGAGACTGATTTACACTTTTCGCACCAAAGTACTTCATCTCTAGGAAACAGAACGCGTCTCCTTCCTGAGTGGTATGACGGCTGCGTGGTCCCATGGTGTTTATACTTGCGTATTATTGTTTGTACAGATGAACATGGTACCTTCAGGTGTTTGGAAATTGCTCCCAAGGATGAACCAGACTTGTGGAGGTCCACAAATTGTTTTCTGAGGTCTTGGCTGATTTCTTTTGATTTTACCATGACGTCAAGCAAAGAGACACTGAATTTGAAGGTAGGCCTTGAAATATATCCACAGGTACACCTCCAAGTGACTCAAATTATGTCAATTGGCCTATTAGAAGCTTCTAAAGCCATGACATCATTTTCTGGAATTTTCCAAGCTGTTTAAAGGCACAGTCAACTTAGTGTATGTTAACTTCTGACCCACTGGAATTGTGATACAGTGAGTTATAAGTGAAATAATCTGTCTGTAAACAATTGTTGGAAAAATTACTTGTGTCATGCACAAGGTAGATTTCGTAACCGATTTGCCAAAAGTAGTTTGTTAACAAGACATTTTTGGAGTGGTTGAAAAACAAGTTTTAATGACTACAATCCAAGTGTATGTAAACTTCCGACTTCAACTGTACCTGTCAGCAACAGGTGTGGCTGAAATAGACAAATCCATTTATTTGAAGGGTTGTCCACATACTTTTGTATATATAGCGTATTTCTTAACACTTCTACATTAATGTGGATGCTACCATGATTATGGAAAATCCTGAATGAATCATGAATAATGATGAGTGAGAATGTCACAGATACATAAATACAGTATCATCCCCCCATGACATGCTAACATCTCACCATTACAGTAACAGGGGAGGTAAGCATTTTTTGGAGGGAGGGGTATGATATGTTGTGCGTCTAAGTTCCTCACTCATAATTACCGTAATTTCCGGACTATAAGCCGCTACTTTATTCACACACTTTGAACCTCGCGGTTTATACAATGACGCGGCTAATTTATGGATTTTTCCCGCGTTCACAAGATTAATGCAGCCAAAAAACTGAGCAACCGAAAGGTTGCAAGTTCAAATCCCTGAGCTGACAAGGTACAAAATCTGTCGTTCTGCCCCTGAACAGGCAGTTAACCCACTGTTCCTAGGCCGTCATTGAAAATAAGAATTTGTTCTTAACTGACTTGCCTAGTTAAAAAAAAAATATATATATTTTTTAATGGCAAAGACACGGAGAAATGCATATGATGCAGCTTTCAAGTTGAAGGCGATCGATCTGGCTGTTGGAAAAGGAAATAGAGCTGCTGCATGGGAGCTTGGCCTTAATGAGTCGATGATAAGACGTTGGAAACAGCAGCGTGGGGAACTGACTCAGTGCAAAAATACAACAAAAGCTTTCAGAGGGAAGAAAAGCAGATGGCCCAAAGTATTTGCAGCCACTTGACGTCAGTGTAAATCGTGCATTTAAGGTGGCGCTCCTTGTTCAGTGGGAGGCTTGGATGACAAGTGGGGAGAAATCCTTCACTAAAACGGGCCGCAGGCGAAGAGCATCTTATGGTCAAGTCTGCCAGTGGGTCCTGACAGCGTGTCAAAGGGGCAGCATGAGATCAGCAGGGTATTTGCCTCCGGATGAAAGTGATGAGAGCGACAATGAAAACGATCCAACATCGGATGAAGCAATTCTGAGGCTATTCAACTCCGACACCGAAGGAGATGACTTCAGTGGTTTCAGTGCACAGGAGGAGGAAGATAGTGACCAATGACTTTCTTGGTAGGCCACTGTTTAATTTTTGTTACAAGCCGTGTTTCGTTAAAGCGTATTTATTTTTGTTACAAGCCATGTTTCGTTAAAGCCTATTTATTTTTGTTCCAAGCCGTGTTTCGTTAAAGCCTATTTATTTGTGTTACAACGCCGTGTTTCGTTTAAAGGCTGTGTAAAGTTAATTAGTTTCAATGTACCGGTAGGCACCTGCGGCTTATAGACATGTGCGGCTTATTTATGTACAAAATACATATATTTTTTTTATTCAGTGGGTGCGGTTTATATTCAGGTGCGCTTAAAAGTCCAGCAATTACGGTATTCACAATTCATTCAGGACTATCTGTAATCATGATGGCCTCCACATTAATGTAGAAGTGTTTAGAAACATATTCTATTCTTATTTATAATAAAAGTGACTACAAGATGACATAATACATTATTTACCATTCATTTCTATTGGGCAAAAATCATCTGAAATGTCTCATTGCAGAAAGACATGGCAACTTTCAAATCATCACCTTCTTGGATCCAAACAAGTAACGTATAAATGAATACAAATAGTATCTGTGGCATTGAAACAATCCAAGACTAAAGTGTCTGAGTTACTTACTTGTATACTTAGAAACTGTCTTGCTCTGTCCTACAGTTGTGTTATCTCCAGCCACTGCAGTGACTGTGAAGAGGTACTGCACTCCAGGAGTGAGAGCAGTAACATTAAAAGAGGTTTCTGGGGTATTCTGACTGCCATTGGTTTTGCCATCAGTCCATTCAATTCTGAAGAAGGATCTGTTTCCGAATGGTTCAGTCCAGCTCAGAAACACAGATGCTGTTGTGATTTCAATGGACATGAGGTTTCTGATGATTGCGGGCTCTGTGTGTGCAAGAAAGGGGGTTTGAGGAACAAAAGACAATAGAGTGTCTTCAAATATTGACATTGACTGACTTGTGCAATCCAGCACACATTGTGAGAGAGTTTGTGTAAATCTCGACCAAACAAATGTCACTCAACACTAGTCTTTGATAAAAATACCATCAAATAAACAAGAACTTCTGAACAAAGATATGAAGCAAAACATGCAGTGTTTCCCCTATATTAATTTAGCAAATTGTTGCCGCACTCCAAAAAATATGATACAATAAAATATATACAGTGAGCTCCAAAAGTATTGGGACAGTGACATATTTTCGTTTTGTTTTGGCTCTGTCCTCCAACACTTTGAATGAGGTAAATTTGCAGACAGTCAAATTTAATTTGAGGATATTTTCATCCATATCAGATGATCCGTTTAGAAATTACAGCACTTTTTGTACATAGTCCCCCCCCACCCTCATTTTAGTGGACCAACATGTGTATTAAAGTAGTAAAATGCTAAATATTTGGTCCCATATTCAGAGCACGCAATGGCTGGAACAAGGTTGTGACTTTAAACATTTGTTGGATGCATTTACTATTTGTTTTGGTTGTGTTTCAGATTATTTTGTGCCTAATAGAAATGAATGATAATTCATGTATTACGTCATTTTGGAGTCACTTTTATTGTAACTAAGAATAGAATATACACGACATGACCAAAAGTAAGTGGACACCTGCTCGTCAAACATCTAATTCCAAAATCATGGGCATTAATATGGAGTTGACCCCCCTTTGCTGCTATATCAGCCTCCACTCTTCTGAGAAGACTTTCCACTAGATCTTGGAACATTGCTGTGGGCACTTTCTTCCAGTCAGCGACAAGAGCATTAGTGAGGTCGAGCACTGATGTTGGGCGATGAGGCCTGTCTCGCAGTTCGCGTTCCAATTGATCCCAAAGATGTTCAATGGGGTTGAGGTCAGGGATCCGTGCAGGCCAGTGAAATACTTCTACACCGATCTTGAAAAAACATTTCTGTATGGACCTCGCTTTGTGCACAGGAGCTTTGTCCTGCTGAAACAGAAAAGGGCCTTCCCCAAACTGTTGCAACGAAGTTGGCAGCACAGAACCGTCTATAAGGGCATTGTATACTGTAGTGTTAAGATTTCCCTTCACTGGAACTAAGGGGCCTAGCCCGAACAATGAAAAACAGCCCCAGACCATTATTCCTCCTCCACCAAACTTTAGAGTTGGCACTATGCATTGGGGCAGGTAGCGTTCTCCTGGCATCCTCCAAAACCATATTTGTCCGTCGGACTGCCAGATGCTGAAGCGTGATTCATCACTCCAGAGAACATGTTTCCACTGCTCCAGAGTCCAATGGCGGCGAACTTTACTCCACTTCAGCAGACGCTTGGCATTGTGCATGGTTATCTTAGGCTATCTTGGGTTATCTTGTGTGCCCTACCACTTGGCGGCTGAGCCGTTGTTGCTCTTAGGCGTTTCCACTTTACTATAACAGCACCTACAATTGACCCGGGGCAGGTCTCTCAGGGAAGGCATTTGACTAACTGATAAGTTGGAAAGGTGGCATCCTATGACGATGACACGTTGGAAGTCACTGAGCTCTTCAGCAAGGCCTTTCTACTGCCAATGTTGGTCTATGGCTGTGTGCTCAATTTTATATACAGCTGAAGTTGGACGTTTACATACATCTTAGCCAAATACATTTAAACTCAGTTTTTCACAATTCCTGACATTTAATCCTAGTAAAAATGCCCTGTCTTAGGTCAGTTAGGATCACCACTTCATTTTAAGAATGTGAAATGTCAGAATAATAGTAGAGAGAATTATTTATTTCAGCTTTTATTTCTTTCATCACATTCACAGTGGGTCAGACGTTTACATACACTCAATTAGTATTTGGTAGCATTGCCTTTAAATTGTTTAACTTGGGTCAAACAATTTGGGGAGCCTTCCACAAGCTTCCCACAGTAAGTTGGGTGGATATTGGCCCCTTCCTCTTGACAGAGCTGGTGTAACTGAGTCAGGTTTGCAGGCCTCCTTGCTCACACATGCTTTTTCAGTTCTGCACACACATTTTCTATGGGATTGAGGTCAGGGCTTTTTGATGGCCACTCCAATACCTTGACTTTGTTGTCCTTAAGCCATTTTGCCACAACTTTGGAAGTGTGCTTGGGGTCATTGTCCATTTAGAAGACCCATTTGCGACCAAGCTTTAAATTCCTGACTGACGTCTTGAGATGTTGCTTCAATATATCCACATAATTTTCCTACCTCATGAAGCCATCTATTTTGTGAAGTGCACCAGTCCCTCCTGCAGCAAAGCACTCCCACAACATGATGCTGCCACCCCCGTGCTTCACGGTTGGGATGTTCTTTGGCTTGCAAGCCTCCCCCGTTTTCCTCCAAACATAACAATGGTCATTATGGCCAAACAGTTCTATTTTTGTTTCATCAGACCAGAGGACATTTCTCCAAAAAGTAAGATCTTTGTCCCCATGTGCAGTTGCAAACCGTAGTCTGGCTTTTTTATGGCGGTTTTTGAGCAGTGGCTTCTTCCTTGCTGTCAATATAGGACTTATTTTACTGTGGATATAGATACTTTTGTACCCGTTTCCTCCAGAATCTTCACAAGGTCCTTTGCTGTTGTTCTGAGACTGATTTACACTTTTCGCACCAAAGTACTTCATCTCTAGGAAACAGAACGCGTCTCCTTCCTGAGTGGTATGACGGCTGCGTGGTCCCATGGTGTTTATACTTGCGTACTATTGTTTGTACAGATGAACATGGTACCTTCAGGTGTTTGGAAATTGCTCCCAAGGATGAACCAGACTTGTGGAGGTCCACAAATTGTTTTCTGAGGTCTTGGCTGATTTCTTTTGATTTTACCATGACGTCAAGCAAAGAGACACTGAATTTGAAGGTAGGCCTTGAAATATATCCACAGGTACACCTCCAAGTGACTCAAATTATGTCAATTGGCCTATTAGAAGCTTCTAAAGCCATGACATCATTTTCTGGAATTTTCCAAGCTGTTTAAAGGCACAGTCAACTTAGTGTATGTTAACTTCTGACCCACTGGAATTGTGATACAGTGAGTTATAAGTGAAATAATCTGTCTGTAAACAATTGTTGGAAAAATTACTTGTGTCATGCACAAGGTAGATTTCGTAACCGACTTGCCAAAAGTAGTTTGTTAACAAGACATTTTTGGAGTGGTTGAAAAACAAGTTTTAATGACTACAATCCAAGTGTATGTAAACTTCCGACTTCAACTGTACCTGTCAGCAACAGGTGTGGCTGAAATAGCCAAATCCATTTATTTGAAGGGTTGTCCACATACTTTTGTATATATAGCGTATTTCTTAACACTTCTACATTAATGTGGATGCTACCATGATTATGGAAAATCCTGAATGAATCATGAATAATGATGAGTGAGAATGTCACAGATACATAAATACAGTATCATCCCCCCATGACATGCTAACATCTCACCATTACAGTAACAGGGGAGGTAAGCATTTTTTGGAGGGAGGGGTATGATATGTTGTGCGTCTAAGTTCCTCACTCATAATTACCGTAATTTCCGGACTATAAGCCGCTACTTTATTCACACACTTTGAACCTCGCGGTTTATACAATGACGCGGCTAATTTATGGATTTTTCCCGCTTTCACAAGATTCATGCCGCCAAAAAACTGAGCAACCGAAAGGTTGCAAGTTCAAATCCCTGAGCTGACAAGGTACAAAATCTGTCGTTCTGCCCCTGAACAGGCAGTTAACCCACTGTTCCTAGGCCGTCATTGAAAATAAGAATTTGTTCTTAACTGACTTGCCTAGTTAAAAAAAATATATATATTTTTTTTAATGGCAAAGACACGGAGAAATGCATATGATGCAGCTTTCAAGTTGAAGGCGATCGATCTGGCTGTTGGAAAAGGAAATAGAGCTGCTGCATGGGAGCTTGGCCTTAATGAGTCGATGATAAGACGTTGGAAACAGCAGCGTGGGGAACTGACTCAGTGCAAAAATACAACAAAAGCTTTCAGAGGGAAGAAAAGCAGATGGCCCAAAGTATTTGCAGCCACTTGACTCAGTGTAAATCGTGCATTTAAGGTGGCGCTCCTTGTTCAGTGGGAGGCTTGGATGACAAGTGGGGAGAAATCCTTCACTAAAACGGGCCGCAGGCGAAGAGCATCTTATGGTCAAGTCTGCCAGTGGGTCCTGACAGCGTGTCAAAGGGGCAGCATGAGATCAGCAGGGTATTTGCCTCCGGATGAAAGTGATGAGAGCGACAATGAAAACGATCCAACATCGGATGAATCAATTCTGAGGCTATTCAACTCCGACACCGAAGGAGATGACTTCAGTGGTTTCAGTGCACAGGAGGAGGAAGATAGTGACCAATGACTTTCTTGGTAGGCCACTGTTTAATTTTTGTTACAAGCCGTGTTTCGTTAAAGCGTATTTATTTTTGTTACAAGCCATGTTTCGTTAAAGCCTATTTATTTTTGTTCCAAGCCGTGTTTCGTTAAAGCCTATTTATTTGTGTTACAACGCCGTGTTTCGTTTAAAGGCTGTGTAAAGTTAATTAGTTTCAATGTACCGGTAGGCACCTGCGGCTTATAGACATGTGCGGCTTATTTATGTACAAAATACATATTTTTTTTAAATTCAGTGGGTGCGGTTTATATTCAGGTGCGCTTAAAAGTCCAGCAATTACGGTATTCACAATTCATTCAGGACTATCTGTAATCATGATGGCCTCCACATTAATGTAGAAGTGTTTAGAAACATATTCTATTCTTATTTATAATAAAAGTGACTACAAGATGACATAATACATTATTTACCATTCATTTCTATTGGGCAAAAATCATCTGAAATGTCTCATTGCAGAAAGACATGGCAACTTTCAAATCATCACCTTCTTGGATCCAAACAAGTAACGTATAAATGAATACAAATAGTATCTGTGGCATTGAAACAATCCAACACTAAAGTGTCTGAGTTACTTACTTGTATACTTAGAAACTGTCTTGCTCTGTCCTACAGTTGTGTTATCTCCAGCCACTGCAGTGACTGTGAAGAGGTACTGCACTCCAGGAGTGAGAGCAGTAACATTAAAAGAGGTTTCTGGGGTATTCTGACTGCCATTGGTTTTGCCATCAGTCCATTCAATTCTGAAGAAGGATCTGTTTCCGAATGGTTCAGTCCAGCTCAGAAACACAGATGCTGTTGTGATTTCAATGGACATGAGGTTTCTGATGATTGCGGGCTCTGTGTGTGCAAGAAAGGGGGTTTGAGGAACAAAAGACAATAGAGTGTCTTCAAATATTGACATTGACTGACTTGTGCAATCCAGCACACATTGTGAGAGAGTTTGTGTAAATCTCGACCAAACAAATGTCACTCAACACTAGTCTTTGATAAAAATACCATCAAATAAACAAGAACTTCTGAACAAAGATATGAAGCAAAACATGCAGTGTTTCCCCTATATTAATTTAGCAAATTGTTGCCGCACTCCAAAAAATATGATACAATAAAATATATACAGTGAGCTCCAAAAGTATTGGGACAGTGACATATTTTCGTTTTGTTTTGGCTCTGTCCTCCAACACTTTGAATGAGGTAAATTTGCAGACAGTCAAATTTAATTTGAGGATATTTTCATCCATATCAGATGATCCGTTTAGAAATTACAGCACTTTTTGTACATAGTCCCCCCCCACCCTCATTTTAGTGGACCAACATGTGTATTAAAGTAGTAAAATGCTAAATATTTGGTCCCATATTCAGAGCACGCAATGGCTGGAACAAGGTTGTGACTTTAAACATTTGTTGGATGCATTTACTATTTGTTTTGGTTGTGTTTCAGATTATTTTGTGCCTAATAGAAATGAATGATAATTCATGTATTACGTCATTTTGGAGTCACTTTTATTGTAACTAAGAATAGAATATACACGACATGACCAAAAGTAAGTGGACACCTGCTCGTCAAACATCTAATTCCAAAATCATGAGCATCAATATGGAGTTGACCCCCCTTTGCTGCTATATCAGCCTCCACTCTTCTGAGAAGGCTTTCCACTAGATCTTGGAACATTGCTGTGGGCACTTTCTTCCAGTCAGCGACAAGAGCATTAGTGAGGTCGAGCACTGATGTTGGGCGATGAGGCCTGTCTCGCAGTTCGCGTTCCAATTTATCCCAAAGGTGTTCGATGGGGTTGAGGTCAGGGCTCTGTGCAGGCCAGTCAAATACTTCTACACCGATCTTGAAAAACCATTTCTGTATGGACCTCGCTTTGTGCACAGGGGCTTTGTCCTGCTGAAACAGGAAAGGGCCTTCCCCAAACTGTTGCAACGAAGTTGGCAGCACAGAACCGTCTATAAGGGCATTGTATACTGTAGTGTTAAGATTTCCCTTCACTGGAACTAAGGGGCCTAGCCCGAACAATGAAAAACAGCCCCAGACCATTATTCCTCCTCCACCAAACTTTAGAGTTGGCACTATGCATTGGGGCAGGTAGCGTTCTCCTGGCATCCTCCAAAACCATATTTGTCCGTCGGACTGCCAGATGCTGAAGCGTGATTCATCACTCCAGAGAACATGTTTCCACTGCTCCAGAGTCCAATGGCGGCGAGCTTTACTCCACTCCAGCAGACGCTTGGCATTGTGCATGGTTATCTTAGGCTATCTTGGGTTATCTTGTGTGCCCTACCACTTGGCGGCTGAGCCGTTGTTGCTCTTAGGCGTTTCCACTTTACAATAACAGCACCTACAATTGACCCGGGGCAGGTCTCTCAGTGAAGGCATTTGACTAACTGATAAGTTGGAAAGGTGGCATCCTATGACGATGACACGTTGGAAGTCACTGAGCTCTTCAGCAAGGCCTTTCTACTGCCAATGTTGGTCTATGGCTGTGTGCTCAATTTTATATACAGCTGAAGTTGGACGTTTACATACACCTTAGCCAAATGCATTTCAACTCAGTTTTTCACAATTCCTGACATTTAATCCTAGTAAAAATGCCCTGTCTTAGGTCAGTTAGGATCACCACTTCATTTTAAGAATGTGAAATGTCAGAATAATAGTAGAGAGAATTATTTATTTCAGCTTTTATTTCTTTCATCACATTCACAGTGGGTCAGACGTTTACATACACTCAATTAGTATTTGGTAGCATTGCCTTTAAATTGTTTAACTTGGGTCAAAGATTTTGGGTAGCCTTCCACATGCTTCCCACAGTAAGTTGGGTGGATATTGGCCCCTTCCTCCTGACAGAGCTGGTGTAACTGAGTCAGGTTTGCAGGCCTCCTTGCTCACACATGCTTTTTCAGTTCTGCACACACATTTTCTATGGATTGAGGTCAGGGCTTTGTGATGGCCACTCCAATACCTTGACTTTGTTGTCCTTAAGCCATTTTCCCATAACTTTGGAAGTGTGCTTGGGGTCATTGTCCATTTAGAAGACCCATTTGCGACCAAGCTTTAACTTCCTGACTGATGTCTTGAGACGTTGCTTCAATATATCCACATAATTTTCATAATTTTCCTACCTCATGATGCCATCTATTTTGTGAAGTGCACCAGTCCCTCCTGCAGCAAACTACTCCCACAACATGATGCTGCCACCCCCGTGCTTCACGGCCTCCCCCGTTTTCCTCCAAACATAACAATGGTCATTATGGCCAAACAGTTCTATTTTTGTTTCATCAGACCAGAGGACATTTCTCCAAAAAGTAAGATCTTTGTCCCCATGTGCAGTTGCAAACCGTAGTCTGGCTTTTTTATGGCGGTTTTTGAGCAGTGCCTTCTTCCTTGCTGTCAATATAGGACTTATTTTACTGTGGATATAGATACTTTTGTACCCGTTTCCTCCAGCATCTTCACAAGGTCCTTTGCTGTTGTTCTGAGACTGATTTACACTTTTCGCACCAAAGTACTTCATCTCTAGGAAACAGAACGCGTCTCCTTCCTGAGTGGTATGACGGCTGCGTGGTCCCATGGTGTTTATACTTGCGTACTATTGTTTGTACAGATGAACATGGTACCTTCAGGTGTTTGGAAATTGCTCCCAAGGATGAGCCAGACTTGTGGAGGTCCACAAATTGTTTTCTGAGGTCTTGGCTTATTTCTTTTGATTTTACCATGATGTCAAGCAAAGAGACACTGAATTTGAAGGTAGGCCTTGAAATATATCCACAGGTACACCTCCAAGTGACTCAAATTATGTCAATTAGCCTATTAGAAGCTTCGAAAGCCATGACATAATTTTCTAGAATTTTCCAAGCTGTTTAAAGGCACATTCAACTTAGTGTATGTTAACTTCTGACCCACTGGAATTGTGATACAGTGAGTTATAAGTGAAATAATCTGTCTGTAAACAATTGTTGGAAAAATTACTTGTGTCATGCACAAGGTAGATTTCGTAACCGACTTGCCAAAAGTAGTTTGTTAACAAGACATTTTTGGAGTGGTTGAAAAACAAGTTTTAATGACTCCAATCCAAGTGCATGTAAACTTCCGACTTCAACTGTACCTGTCAGCAACAGGTGTGGCTGAACTAGCCAAATCCATTTATTTGAAGGATTGTCCACATACTTTTGTATATATAGCGTATTTCTTAACACTTCTACATTAATGTGGATGCTACCATGATTATGGAAAATCCTGAATGAATCATGAATAATGATGAGTGAGAATGTCACAGATACATAAATACAGTATCATACCCCCATGACATGCTAACATCTCACCATTACAGTAACAGGGGAGGTAAGCATTTTTGGAGGGAGGGGTATGATATGTTGTGCGTCTAAGTTCCTCACTCATAATTATTCACAATTCATTCAGGACTATCTGTAATCATGATAGCATCCACATTAATGTAGAAGTGTTTAGAAACATATTATATTCTTATTTATAATAAAAGTGACTACAAGATGACATAATACATTATTTACCATTCATTTCTATTGGGCAAAAATCATCTGAAATGTCTCATTGCAGAAAGACATGGCAACTTTCAAATCATCACCTTCTTGGATCCAAACAAGTAACGTATAAATGAATACAAATAGTATCTGTGTCATTGAAACAATCTAACACTAAAGTGTCTGAGTTACTTACTTGTATACTTAGAAACTGTCTTGCTCTGTCCTACAGTTGTGTTATCTCCAGCCACTGCAGTGACTGTGAAGAGGTACTGCACTCCAGGAGTGAGAGCAGTAACATTAAAAGAGGTTTCTGGGGTATTCTGACTGCCATTGGTTTTGCCATCAGTCCATTCTACTCTGAAGAAGGATCTGTTTCCGAATGGTTCAGTCCAGCTCAGAAACACAGATGATGTTGTGATTTCAGAGGCTGTAAGGTTCATGATGACTTCAGGCACTGTGCATGCAAGAGAGGTGGGTGGGAGAGAGAGAATAAATATTTCTGGAATTACTACAGAAGTATGTGTTGTGAGTAAGAGCCATGAACATAAAACATAGGGTAGGAAGGCATTAAGGAGGTGCCATAAAGATTTAGCAGAAAGAAGACAACAGTTTTAAAAACCACAGTTGTTTAAGGAGATCTTGTCAGGATCAACATTGAAAGTTATTTTGAGTCCAGGACAAGACTTAATCATGGTCAAAACCAGCTCTTAGTGTAAAATACTCACTTGTTGTGCAGCAGCAGTTGAAGTTTTGGTTTTTATTCAGGACATTGACTGTAGTTAAGTTGGAGGGAACTGAGGCATTGCCAGTGCTCAAGCTGCAGTTGGAATCTACCTGAGCAGTACTGTCTATGTGTGTTACAACACCTTTGAAATTAGTACAGGGAGTGCCTAAAATGGTAGGAGAGTTCAGGGTAGAGGGAAACAAAATCAGGACTTATTTGGATATTATATACCGTACATGTTTGAATAACATGTGCCTTGGCTATGTTTCTGGAACGTTAAAATTAAGTGTACTTTGAATTATGAATCAACTATCTAAATCATTTATTTACTTCAGATTCAAAATTGTACAAGTGGAAAAGACTATACTTACATTGAGCTTCTGAGCACTGTAAGGAAGAAAAGGAGGACAGTTAGCAGTCATACCAGTAGAGGTCAGAATTGTCTCAGAAAAGCGTTGTCAGAACACTAGTTGTCTCAACAAGGCTTGGCCATCGAGGGCCACATAGTATCTGCCTTCATACATTTCACATTAGGATTCTGTGCAGTAATACACAAGACTCTTCTCTTGCTCTAATAGTCTCTACACAACTTTTCAAACATAGACTAAATATGCATCCTCATTTGAGCATGTTTAGTAGGTTTGAGAAAACACACACATAGAAGCACCCTTTGTCAGGAATCCAAAATCAGATAAAACATCCACAGCCATCTTCATAACTTGTTTATTTCGTAACATGTCAGTATAGCTACCGGTTCTCTAAGGCTATGGGTGGGAAAAACCTGTTCTCTCTAGTGTTATAGGCATGCAGGGACCTGTGGCTCAATCTCTGGCTCCTACATATTCCACAACCTGAATAAACTCTTTCTATGTCCCCTTGAGACAGCCAGGTCACGACACACACTCTTGAGGGGTTCTTTATCAGGGGTGAGGGTGATATGTGTAACAATATACATTTTTTGCACATCAGGAAGGGTTATTTACACTTCTGATGATTGTGAAAAACCATCCTGTTCTTTCCCTCTCCACCATGGTTTCCTTTATGCCATGAAATGCTACAGTGTTAAAAAGATCCTGTAATTGTACGATACACACAGACTACTGGTTGCAGTGAAAGTACAATAAACAACAAGTTACTGAATTGTGTGTATTTATGCCAACCGTCAGTGGAAGTGTTGTACCAGTTTAAAGGGAATCTGTTGTATACTTTTAGCCAGTACTCCTGAAAGTAGCGTCCATGAGCCAAAAGTGGTCCCCGAAAATTGAGTACTACATCACGTATGTGCAATAAGTAAACGCTCCATCTATCTCACTCTGCTGTTTTCAATTTTTTTGTAGCTGTCACTCAAATGGTGAGGGTCTGAATCTCATTGGCTGGAACTCAAATTGCTAGGTGGCTGGCCCACATGGGGGGAAATGTAGGGAAAATCACGCAGCACAGCTTCCATAAAAAGTCACTTTCAAACTAGGGATTTTGTGGCTAATTGACAGTAATTCTGGTCATAGATTATGCAAATTGACAAATTCCACCAAAAGCAGGGGGTTTAAAAAATACTAACTAGTCACTAAATGTAATGGAGCATGTCTTTAAGTGGTTGATTGTTATGTTGTCAAAGGTTGAGCACCTCTTTTCACACTGTCAGTTCTGACATATTTGCAAAGCATGTGACAATACAGACCTGCACTGTTTAGGGGTTACTGTACATTTCACATGACCTTAATGGCAGTTAGTTGCCTGGAAGCTGCGGTGAATTTTGTACTACCTAACTAGCAACTAGCTGTCACTAAATTAAAACGTCACAGTAACTTAACCATGATTCTACATCTACATTGCTTGCTGTTAGGCGTTTAAGGCTGGGTTTCTGTATAGCACTTTGTGACATCGGCTGATGTAAATACATTTGGCGGAAATTTGATTGAATACCCAGTAACTGCTAGTAACTTATTTGCAATTAGCTGCCAATAACTTACTGTGCTTTAACTGAACTTTACTGATTACAAGATAAATCAAATTGTATTTATCACATGCTACGAATACAACAGGTGTTGTATGGTGAAATGTTACAGTTCAAGAAAATATTTAATAAATAAACTAAAGTAAAAATTGTCAAATAAAAAGTAACACAACCAAAACAATAAAGAGGCTATATACAAGGGGTACCGGTTCCTTAGTCAATGTGCGGGGATACAGGTTAGTCAAGTTATTTTGTACATGTAGGTTGGGGTAATGTAGGGGGGGAGGGGCATGTAAATAGTCTGGGTGGCCATTTGATTAATTGTTCAGCAGACTTATGGCTTGGGGGTAGAAGGTGTTAAAGAGCCTTTTGGTCCTTGACTTGGCACTCTGGTACCGCTTGTTGTGCGGTAGCAGAGAGCACAGTTTATGACTTTGATGATTCTCTTAAACCGCCTAGTATATAGGTCCTGGATGGTAGGAAGCTTGGCCCCAGTGATGTACTGGGCCGTATGCACTATCCTCTGTAGTGCCTTACGGTCAGATGCCGAGCAGTTGTCATACCAGGCGGTGATGCAACCGGTGCTCTCGATGGTGCAGCTGTAGAACTTTTTGAGGATCTGGGGAACCATGCCAAATCTTTTCAGTCTCTTAAGGGGGAAAAGGTTTTGTCGCGCTCTCTTCACGACAGTCTTGGTGTGTTTGGACCATGATAGTTTGTTGGTGATATGGACGCTCTCAACCCACTCCGCTAGTCTATAGCGAACAAAAATATAAACACAACATGTAAAGTGTTGGTCCAATGTTTCATGAGCTGAAATAAAAAGCACAAAAGGTTTATTTCTCTCCAATTCTGTGCACAAATTTGTTTATATCACTATTAGTGAGAATTTCTCCTTTGCCAAGTTAATCCATCCACCTGACAGGTGTGGCATATCAAGAAGCTGATTAAACAGCATGATCATTCCACAGGTGCAACTTGTTCTGGGGACAATAAAAGGTCACTCTAAAAACTATGCACTAAAACACACAGCACAATGCCACAGATGTCTCAAGTTTTAAGGGAGCATGGGATTGGCATTCTGACTACAGGAATGTCCAACAGAGCTGTAACCAGAGAATTGAATGTTATTATGTCATCCATAAGTCGCTTCCAACGTATTTTTTAGCAAATTTGGCAGTACATCAAACTGGCCTCGAAACCACAGACCACATGTAACCACACCAGCCCAGGGCCTCCACATCCAACTGGCCTCAAAACCACAGACCACATGTAACCACACCAGCCCAGGGCCTCCACATCCAACTGGCCTCAAAACCACAGACCACATGTAACCACACCAGCCCAGGGCCTCCACATCCAACTGGCCTCGAAACCACAGACCACATGTAACCACACCAGCCCAGGGCCTCCACATCCAACTGGCCTCGAAACCACAGACCACATGTAACCACACCAGCCCAGGGCCTCCACATCCAACTGGCCTCGAAACCACAGACCACATGTAACCACACCAGCCCAGGGCCTCCACATCCAACTTTTTCACTTGCGGGATCGTCTGAGGTGGGAGAGGGGCAGTGCTGATGAGTATTTCTGTCTGTCATAAAGCCGTTTTGTGGTAAAAAAAAAAAAACATATTCTGATTGGCTGGGCCTGGTTCCCAAGTCGGTGGACCTATAGCCATTGCTGCACCCCTGCTCAGTCATGTGAAATCCATAGATTAGGGCCAATTTCAGGTAATCTTTTCAAACAACTCTTACACGAAAAGGGCATTACCATAATTTTCACAATTTCACACTATTATTCCAACCTCATAGTGTGGAAATATACTGTACATAAAACACAGGAAAGTCATTACATTAGCTTGACAACTACTAAGCATTCTTTCTGGTGAGCACACTTAGGAATCTGCCTCACCTGGCCTCAGCCTCTTGGTTGACAGCCAACTGACCTCCCTGCCCCACCATCCATCAGCAAGCTTGACATAGATCAACCACAGTCATTTACTGTACATTTGACAATAACTACCTGCAGCAAGCTGACAGTAAATTATTGAAACATGAAATTCATGGCAACTAACTTCAATTAATTTACTGGAAACTGCACAGTAATCTCTTAACAGTGCCACTCCTGAATAAGACAAATTATGTGCTCAACCTCCAGCAACATAATGATAAAACCACTGAAACAGGTACAACACTTCCACTAACGGTTGGAACAAATATAACTTATTTCAAACCATGCCCCCAAGTATGCTAATGTAGCGATGCCAGCACATTGCACGCACTACATTTCAAAGTACATTAATGATTGTACCTTGTATATATTGGGTAGAAAATTGTACTATTATACTACATTTTGTGCACATGTACCCTTAAAGGTACTGACCAGTACCAGGTGAGTACCTAACAGTGTGTGCCATAGGCACATCTGAAGTATCCTATAGGTCATTATCAATAAATATCACAATAAGGTGCAGACCATTCGATTTTCCTGCTCGAGTGATATTCACCTCTTAAATGGAATAGTCAGAACTACAACTGAACTGTTGTCCTATCTGGGTGATGTTTTTTCGCCTGAATGATCTGAATCTAGGATTATAGGGACTCCCCGCAACGATATTCAATTTGCGGGACAAAATTGAGGCTATGACTAAGAAGTTGGATCTCTTTTCTGTCTGCATTAACCAGGACAACACACAGGTCTTTCCATCATTGTATGATTTTTTGTGTGCACATGAACTCAAGCTTACGGACATTGTCAAATGTGATATAGTGAAGCACCTGAGTGAGCTGGGTGCGAAATTATGCAGGTACTTTCCCGAAATGGACAACACAAACAACTGGATTCGTTATTCGAAATCGCAACAACCGGTTCTGTTCAAATTTGATTTAATCAGAAGCCACTGCCAGATTTCTAGATAGGGCTGTGCTCAGAATTTCTTGCTTGTCAAATCGCGCTGTTAAGACACTGACGCCCATTGCAACCACGTACCTATGTGAGAGTGGATTCTCAGCCCTCACTAGCAAAACAACTAAATACAGGCACAAACTGTGTGTGGAAAATGATTTAATACTGAGACTCTCTCCAATACAACCCAACATTGCAGAGTTATGTGCATCCTTTCAAGCACACCCTTCTCATTAACCTGTGGTGAGTTATTCACAAATGTTTATGAACAAATAAGGTTTTATATGTAATATGGCTAAATAAAGAGCACAATTATTAATTATAATTATATGTGCCCTGGTCCTATAAGAGCTCTTTGTCACTTCCCACGACCCGGGTTGTGACAAAAACTCACACTCATTCTTATGTTTAATAAATGTATCGTGTAGAGTGTGTGTGGCAGGCTTACAACGATGGCAAAAATTGAGAGTGTGCTGACCCAGGTGTTAGAGGGGTTACGCAGCTTGAGGCTGAATGTTTGAAGGGGTACGGGACTATGAAAGGTTTGGGAACCACTGCTCTACAGGGACAAATCAAAGGGTTGTAGGTGGCATCTAAATGGGTTCCCCCCATAAGGACAAATGACAGAATCCTTTAAACAGAGGGTTTTACATACAGTATAACCCAATTGGGTTCCAAAACAGCTGGGTTCCAAAACAGCTGGGTTCCCCAACCGGCGGCCCGTGTGCTGAATTTGGCACGCAGATGATTTCATTTGCTCCCACAGTTTCTGAGCCAATTTTTTTATGTATGTATTTACAGACTGTCAAAACACCAGCAAATCAGTTCCAAGTGACTTTAATTTTGTAAATCTGTTATTCCCACACATAATAGAGAGAGATATGTGATCGTATACAAATGTAATCAAGCTTAGAAATGATTATGTTTTGGTCAGATATTATATCTGATGGGCTTCTTGTGGTCAATTTGCAGTCTACAAATTATTTGTAATTATGTTCTGGCCCTCTGACCATTCTCTGAATAAAAAACGGCTGAATCTAGTTCATGGACCCTGCCCTACAGGGACAAAACAAAAACAAAACCAGGGTTCCTTGTGAGATGGTCCTAAAAGATCTAAGGCTTCTACGTCGCACCCAAAAGGGTTCAAATGAAAGGGACAAATGACAGAATATCTAGTGATTCTAATCATTTAACAATCTCAATCTCTACCCAGAGACCCAGTGGCATAGCAGGGAAGTCTTAGCTTGGTTGCTGGAAACCAAGAGGTTGTGATTTCATATCCCAAGTAAGGTTAACTCCCAAGTAATCAGAATACAGCAGCATACTGTCCCGTACAGAAATAATACCTGAAAATACAGTAACTTAATATTTACAGTGTAATGAAGAACCCTCTGGTTTGGGTAACCATACAAATGGTTATTCAAAAAACTGATAGAAAAAAGGTTGTCCACAGCAGCCCAAAAAAGGGTTCCCCTATGTGGAACAAATGAAGAACCCCTTTTTGGTACTAACTAGCACCTTCTTTTGGAGAGTGTAGGTCATCTGTAGTCTACAAGCCTGATACCACATTACCCACCCGTAGAACAACTTCCTAATATTGAGAGCAGGTGTTCGTAATGTTTTGTATACTCAGTGTATAAGACAGTCTAGTGACATACTGTGGTTCCTCCTTTAAAAGTTGCATCATACTGCAGCACCACCAGTGGGCTGCTGCAGCATTCTGTGGCACATTAATTATTTGTCAGCCATTTTTTCTGTTAATGTGAGTTAGTGCTAGTTTGACCACCAGAGGTCATCTTTGAGAAGCATATGATAGTCTTCCATATGGGCATTACCAGAGAATATAAAATATTTTTTGTAATAACATAGTTTATGGGGTTCATTTTAAGAAATTAGGCATAATTCATTTGAGTAATCTTATGGTGTTTCTATTCTGAGAAAAATGAAAAATTAAACCCTCAGGCGCTGTACAACGTGACGGTCGGGAGTAGGCTACAGCATGAGAGGATTCTAAATTAATATCTAAGAGGCATAACATTTCCACACACTAATTGTAGTGTAACCAAACTTTCATTTGAGCGTACTTGCTCTTTGCCTTCTCAACTTTTCTACTGGAAGTTGATGCTGTGGCGATGCAACCTCTTGATAGCTAGTGTTACGGATACAGGTATCCTGTGTGTGTATTTTCTTTCCTTCTCCACTATTCACAGGTGTCGCCAATCAGTCACCAATCATCATTCCCCAATCAGTCATCAATCTGAAGACACACCTCCTCCTGTTACCATTACCCAATCACATCCCCTTTCCATTGGTTTAAAAACCCAGTCAGTTGTTTTCTCTAGAGCTTGATCTCTCTGTGCTTCAATCTCGCTGTGTCTCAATCTCTCGCTATATCGCGCGCTCTTTGTACTGAGCTCTCGTTTGGTTGTTGTTCATACATTTCACATTTTTCTGGAATCATGTGAGTTTTGTTACGGTGATTGACTGTTTGATGGTGGGAAAAGGAGGTACGAAGACAAGTCGCCCATGGGGATACACTACCCATAGGAATACTTTGTTTAAATACCCTCGTTAGAACTGGGTGGACCACCCGCTGTATTTTTGGTTAGCTGTATTGAAGTAGGCTAGTCTAGTTTAGGGGTGTTTTTGGAAATGTGTTTATTTTCTTGGGTCGAACTCAGCCCCTTTTCCCGCCACACTTTCCCGTGTATTTAAAAATAAACCACGAGTGTTTGACAGTAATTTAGTTGTCTGTGGTTTTTCGTTCTCACTGTTACTTTTTCACTATTATACTTTGCATGAGTTATGTTACGAGTCTCCTTTCCATCCCCCCCTAGACTGCCGGGCCAAAGGGATTCGTAACTAGTTAGCGTAACAAATTTCTAGTTAGACATTTTTTGTCTTTGGGTGTATTCTTAAATTCAATCTGGAGTGCCTGAGTTCATAAATTCAGAGCATTGTCTGTTTTGTAAATTCAGACTGTTTCGCTCTTGGAGAGCACACTGGACGTTCAGGCTGAGGAGTAGGGTTGATTTGAGTGTTCTGGCCTTACAACGGCACCCAAGCTAATGTTGGCTAGCTTGCTAGCAACTTCCAGACACAAATGGGACCACTATGACCATTTTACTCACCCTAGCAGAGCTGGTTAGGCACTTTTGTGTTAACCAGAGCATTGGTGACTCTAACTGTGCTGCTGGAAAATATGTAATTACGATTTTTTTGCTGACGTTTACTGACACCGGCCATATTCAACAGGTGTTGAGCACTCATAAATTCATTATTCTGCGCTCTGGTACACAGACGAGTGTTTTGAAATCGGAGAAGATAGCCAGAGCGAATTTACGAAAGCACCATTGAGAACGCACAACTACTATACCATTTAGCTAAGCTAAGAATGACAGGAATAATCAAGTCAATAAATGTTGGGTAGTCAGCCTATAGTAAATATACTAGCAAGTTTGATGTATAACTACTAACGTTAGGTAGATAGCATAGCTAACATACCGGTACATACTGTTGTAATGATATGTACTTTGTAAGGACAGTGTGGCTAACAAATTGTCAACCAACATAATGTGTAAGGTATCTTATTTGAAAAGTCATTACTTTATTACATTGAGTAGCAAGCTACCACGAGGACGCACTCTATCAACTCTGTGGCTTGACCATGCTTTTGATACACAGTTGATAGCACGCTGGACTTCGGGCAAGAAAGATGAGGATGAGGGTTCGAAACCTGCTCCCTGCTTGTTCCATTTGAAGTTGTGCACATTTATCAGTTTATTATTTGGTTTATATTGCCCATTCATTGTCAGACACAGTAGTGCATTGGGACCCAAAAGCACCTAGCCCATCTATTAGACTATTCTTTAGTAAAGGTTGAATAGTCTGTTCAGTTATTAGTCCCCCTCCCCAACTTGCTACAAATAATTGTTCCTCGCCCTCTTCTACACGTCATTCTCCGCCTGAGTGGGTCGCTTGTGGGTGTGCTGGCAGCATATGGGAGCACCTTCGGTTGTGCGTCAAGAATTCTGCATAGCAAGTTTGTATGAAGGTGTGGTTATTCACAGGCAAATTGTTATATATTATGGATGTACATTTGTGTCATTTTGTCAAGAGCGAAACTTTCTTTTCAATCAAATAATTATTCTGAAAGCAAAAACAAGGCTACAAAGTGAAAAAAAAAATTGATATCAAATATTTTGTAATGGAGCGCAAAACATTATGCATTTTATTCCACAAAAATATTTAGAGGAGAAAAAATCTATTTGAACACAACTCCATTAGAATTTTGTTATCAACCACCCTCCATTTTGGCTTCAACCAATACTGTTCAGCCTTTCTTTCCAACACAAAGGAAGTCATAGCGGACACCTACAAAGGACTGTGTGATGGCATCTCAGGTAAGCAGCACTGGGCCTTCTTCCATCCAGCTTCTACATAGCTAGTAGTTAGCTCCTACGATTCAGTGTCGGTTCATAACATTCTACTATATTACATACATACCGTAGAATGATAAATCATGCAATTATTTTCAAGCTAACCAAAAACATTTTGCTACGAATGCCTGTTCTCGCTATATTCAGTTGAATTCATCTAACTTTCTTTCATGGCAACTCATAAGCAGGCCGTGTCCTATTTGTTTCATAGTCGATATTTAATCATAAATCATGACAGTGTAATGGTTAGCTTTTTTTACAGAAGGATGAAAGAACACTGTCTATCAGAGAATGCTATTCTGATATGTCAGATGAAGAGTTATATCATAAAGTCAGGGCCATTAAGGAGAAGTATATCTCTAATTCCATTTATAACACTTTTATGTTCATCAACATTTATGAGTATTTCTGTAAATTGATTTGGCTCTCTGCACAATCACTGCATGTTTTAGAACTACTGAATCTAACGCGCCAATGTAAAATTTGATTTTTTTAATATAAATATACACTTTAGCGAACAACATGCATGAAGTCCTATGAGTGTCATCTGATGAAGATCATCAAAGGTTAGTGATTCATTTTATCTCTATTTGTGCTTTTTGACTCCCTCTCTTTGGCTGGACAAATTGCTGTTTTTCTGACTTGGTGGTGACCTAACATAATTGTTTGTGGTGCTTTCGCTGTAAAGCCTTTTTGAAATCAGACACTGTGGCTGGATTAATGAATTTTATCTTTGATGTAAAATACTTGTATGCTTGAGGAATTTTAATTGAGATTTGTGTTTTGGCTGTTGGTGAGGTGGAACGCTGTTGGTGAGGTGGAACGCTACCGTCCCACCATATCCCAGAGCGGTTAAGAACAAATTAGTATTTACAATGACAGCCTAGATACAGTGGGTAAACGGTCTTGTTCAGGGGCAGATCTACAGATTTTTACCTTGTCAGCTCAGGGGTTCAATCTAGCAACCTTACACTCTAACCACTAGGCTAGCTGCCATGTTCATACCTTGTCTGTAGGCAGATCTGCAGCATTTCAGAGTTGGAATAATCGCCCAAGTACAGAGGCGAACCTGATACCTCACCAGCTGTTGCCTTAACACTACACAACTGATTCAAATGATCAAGTCATCAAACTTCAAGTGGTATTTATGTATTCATTTGATCTGGTAATGTAAAAGTCCAATAATGATGATCTTTGTTTGTCCATGTGTCTGTTTTTTAGCATACAGTACTCTGTAGCCACTTAGTGTGGACACCAGGAGAGACTACACACACACATTCCTGTTGAACAGTGTCTTTAACTACCTTTCTCAATAAGTCTCTCTCCTTCACTTCATCTGTTTCCCTAAATCCACTAGGTTATATCAGCTGTGTTGGTGCACCCCTCCCGCATCTGAACTGGCTGACAGAGGGCACAGCATGATCATAGTTGAGAGGTCACTTGGTCTGGTCAACACAAAGTATTAGTAAAGATGCTTTACATTGAAATACAGAGATGTAGTAGTCCCAGAGTTAATGAACCAAGGTCAGTTTTGCATTTCACCTCCTGATGATTATGACTGACTGTTAGAATACAAAAAACAAGGCTTAATCATGCACTCTATCCATCTGCAAGTATGTTTTGATGTGAGAGAGAAAGCCAGTCCCGTCATCGCCAGTTCAACCACTCCTAAGATAACCGTTGGCCCGACTGGGAGCCCAAGGCTGGTTAGGAGACACCGCTAGAGACACTATGTAATTGTGATGAACTGAGAGAATATTAGGGCAGCACTGATTCATTAATCCGTTTTTCCACTTTTCTGTCTTCTACACCCCTCTCCACCTCTTTCTTTATAATGCACACCATGTGCATTGACATACAGATTGAACTTGTATTTATGATATTAAATTACAAATGTATAATGTATGTATTTATAACTCCTGAACAATGAACTTTAAATAAAGCATTTCACGTTCTCCACTGGTTGAAATTAAGTATCTCATTGAAATACTACCTCTATTTAACCAGGTAGGCCAGTTGACAACAAGTTCTCATTTACAACTGCGACCTGCATAGGCCATAGAGGCCATAGAGGTGAAATAATTACAAGTTAGCATTAATACTGGAGTGATAGCTGTGCAGGTAGAGATTCTGAGGTGCAAGAGGGTAAGTAATATGGTGATGAGGTAGTTGGGTGTGCTATCCTGTGTCCTCAGATTAATGCAGATGACGGGAGTTAGATATGCATAGGTAGTGTAGTGTACTGTATTTTCTGTATGTTAATTAGAAATCAGCCTTTACCTATTTCATGTTTCTAGTCTACTGCATAGTTACAATGTGTAATCACTGATGTACCAGGTGTATAATTGTAATACATTCATGCAGACACACTCATTCAAAGAATGGAGTTTGATACACCTGGTATTGGAAATGACTGAGAAATCATGTCAGAGATTCATACCTGAAATGCACCTTTACTTGCTAAGGAAGAGGACATGAGCAGTGAATGTATTCAATGTACAGGCTACAATGTGGGGATCTCATGCGTGGTAATACAGTACATGTAAATATTATATTCTACTCAATCCATAGGCTTTAATGCCATTCAAACTTGAAGTCGATACAACTATGATAGCTGAGGTTAATAGGTTCTGAAATAATATTCATACCAAACGCTTTGGGGTCCATGCACAGATCGGCTACATACTGTAGCTAGCTACACATCCATAGTTATTTTTATCCTCCACTACACAATAAGGAAATAAATAGCCATGTTACTTTAGCTGCATTGCATGGCAAATATAAGCAAGGCAAACTTAAACAAGTGTACATTCAATTTGCAGTAAATGCTTCAGCTAGCGAGATTCTTTACATCCACTGTTTCACAAGACAGCCTGGTTTGCTGGTTGTCTCAGGAGTCCAAAACAAACACAAATTACAATTTCATCCTCATATCACACTAGCTGGCTAATGTTAGCTAGTCAGCTAACTAGATAAATAGCCATTTTCATTAATGAGCTTGACAAAAAAATCTGCACAATCGTTTCTCTACATTAACATATTCCTCTCAATTGTAAATGTTTTGCTTGACTCGTTATGACAACTTACATTTGCTTCCACCGTAATGTTTTGTCAGCAATCTTTGCTGAGGAAAGTCACAAGTGACAGATGGCTCGTGTCAAATTTGTCATTGGAACCACTCAATATGATTGGTCATATAAAAACCTTGGGACCCAAATGCATATAGAGTGCTCTAACTCAGCCTTGCGGTCGTTGTCCTGTTGGAAGGTGAACCTGGAGCTCTGGAGCAGGTTTTCATCAAGAAACTCTGTACTTTGCGTCGTTCATTTTCCCCTCGATTCTGACTAATCTCCCAGTCCCTACTGCTGAAAAACGCTTCACCGTAGGGATGGTGCCATGTTTCCTCCAGACGTGACGCCTGACATTCAGTCCAAAGAGTTCAATCTTGGTTTCATCAGACCAGAGAATCTTGTTTCTCATGGTCTGAGAGTTCGTTAAGTTAATCAATCAAATTTAGAAAGCCCTTCTTACATCAAATTATGTTACAAAGTGCTGTACAGAAACCCAGCCTAAAACCCCAAACAGCAAGCAATGCAGGTGTAGAGGCACAGTAGCTAACACGGTGGCTAGGTGCTTATTGGCAAACTCCAAGCGGGCTGTCATGTGCCTTTTACTGAGGAGTGACTTCCGTCTGGCCACTACCATAAAGGCCTAATTGGTGGAGTGCTACCAAGATGGTGGTCCTTCTGGAAGGTTCTCCCATCTCCACAGAGGAACTCTGAAGCTCTGTCAGAGTGACCATTGGGTTCTTGGTCACCTCCCCGAGTAAGGCCCTTATCCCCTGATTGCTCAATTTGGCAGGGCAGACAGCTCTAGGTAGAGTTGGTAGTTCCAAACTTCTTCCATTTAAGACTGATGGAGGCCACTGTGTTCTTGGGGACCTTCAATGCTGCAGACACTCATTGGTACCCTTCCCCGATCAGTGCCTCAACAAAATCCTGTCTCTGCCGTCTACGGACATTCCTTCGACCCCCTGACGTGGTTTTTGCTCTGACATGTACTATCAACTGTGGGACCTTATATAGAAAGGTGTGTGCCTTTCCAAATCATGTCCAATCAATTGAATTTATCACAGTCAAGTTTTTGAAACATCTCAAGAATGAACAATTGTCACGTGTGCTCCCTCTCCGGCCTCTAGATCACCAGGCTGCTCGTTATGGCGCACACCTGTCACCATTGTTGCACACACCTGTCAACCATTATTACGCGCACCTGTGCACCATCAGTATGACCTGGACTCCATCGCTGCTCGTTATGCCGCACAATGGTCACCATCAGTACGTGCGTCTTCAGACTCACCCGGACTCCATCACTTCCCTGATTACCTTCCCTATATATGTAACTCCTTTTGGTTCCTTCCCCAGACGTCATTGTTTCTGTTTCATGTCTGTGTGCTGTTAGTGTTTCTTGTTCCATTTATTGAAACACTCACTCCCTGAACTTGCTTCCCGACTCTCAGTGCACATCATTACAACAATGGAAACAAGATTAACCTGAGCTCAATTTTGAGTCTCATAGCAAAGGGTCTGAATATTTATGTAAAAAAGGTATTGCATGTTTTTTTAATATAAATTTGCAAACCTGTTTTTTCTTTGTCATCATGGGGTATTGTGTGTAGATTGAGGAAACTTTTAGTTTTAAAATAAGGCTGTAACGTAACAACATGTGGAAAAAGTGAATTGGTCTGAATAGTGAAGTGAAGTGGTCTGACTAGTGAAGTGAAGTGGTCTGACTAGTGAAGTGAAGTGGTCTGACTAGTGAAGTGAAGTGGTCTGAATAGTGAAGTGAAGTGGTCTGAATAGTGAAGTGAAGTGGTCTGAATAGTGAAGTGAAGTGGTCTGAATAGTGAAGTGAAGTGGTCTGAATAGTGAAGTGAAGTGGTCTCAATGCACTGCCTGTCCAGAGACCAGTGAGGTGTGTACCTTTAGATGCTATCAGGTGGTGCACGGCAGGGTTTTCCCCATTCTTACACCGCACAGGGAAATGGAACAGAAAAATAGTTCCCTTTATTGTATGATTAGCTGTTATAGAACCCACTCTCATACAATGCATATACTCAATACACACACACACACACAGCTCTTTTCCTACTATTTTCTCTGTGCTCTGATGTATCATGGTAACTTGCCAGTTTCCTGGTCCAGACCAACACAATCTTAATGATTAGTCAAAACTAAACATTCCACCAACACAAAGCACAGGCCTTGGCTGATGTCCTGCGGTCCACTCTGTTTACCAGATGGCTAAACATTAAACCCACATCACCGGCCCACTATACAAACCCTGTTCTCTCCCACACATCCACAGCTATGCAGTCCAGTAGATGAGGAGATTCATTTACTCCACTTAACATACTGGTTACTGTCTGGTTAGAAGAGTCCTACCCTTCATTACACCAGCCATAATAAGGGCAAACTTCACAACTTAGGTAACAACAATGATGAGCAAGTTGATTAAAATGTTGTAATATAAAAACCCGGACCCAGATCAAAACCTGGACCCAGAGCAAAACCCAGACTCAGATCCAGATCAAAACCTGGACCCAGAGCAAAACCCAGGCCCAGATCCAGATCAAAACCTGGACCCAGAGCAAAACCCAGACCCAGATCAAAACCTGGACCCAACCCGGACAAAAACCCGGACCCAGATCCAGACCAAAACTCAGACCCAGAGCATAACCCGTACCCGGACCAGACCAAAACCTGGACCCAGAACAAGATCTAGACATTTCAGATCCAGACCTCCAGATAGCAGCACAGTCATTGAAACATTCAGTGGGGCAGGAAGATGTCCTCAGTCATCACCCCCCCCCCCCCCCCCGCTAGTATCTGGAGACCCTTCTCCCCTCCTTAGCCTTTCAATCGCTATTCATATCACCAACCCTGCCCTTCCTCTCCAATCCCTCCCTCCCTCCCGCCTGCCACCCCTCCCAACCTTTCGCTCTCTTCTCTCACCCCCCTCTGTTCTCCTATTCTTCCTGAAGGCCAGGGGCACTGCACAGGGTGTGGGTTGGTGAGGTTAGGTTCTCTGGTGTAATGAAGGTCTGGCAGTGCTCACATTGTGATAAAGTGAAGAGACCGAGACTTACTGGCATCTTGTAACTTGAAATACAACTATAGATGTTTTTCATAAACCGGCATTAACAATCTGTTACCCTGACATCACGTGTTTGATTCCGAAAAACATTTCCAAGGGAATTTGGAGGGTACAGTAGTCGAAATGGGACTTGAACCCACAACTGTGCGATTGTCAGTAAAAAACCTAAGTCATTATGTCAAAAGTTCCAAACATCTTCAGGGGTTGTTGAAATTATACTATGAATGTTATAAAAAAAATGTCCCGTTCACCCGTTGTGTATATTCATACATAGAAGGAGGAACTAATTCACTGTAGTTCTGCTCTCTGTGAATTGTTGCGTGACAACATAGACACCTGTGTTCCACGCCGTTGAGTGCATAATGTTGTCGCTTTTGGAGAACTGATATTATAGACCTGTCAAAGCCAACAATCAGATATTTGACATTAAAGGGGGCTTTTGGGGGCTCCTGAGTGGCGGAGCAGTCTAAGGCACTGCATCTTAGTGCTTGAGGCTTCACTACAGACACCCTGGTTTGAATCCAGGCTGTATCACAACCGGCCGTGATTGGGAGTCCCATAGGGCAGCACACAATTGGCCCAGCATCATCCAGATTTGGCCGGTGTAGGCCATCATTGTAAATAAGAAGTTGTTCTTAACTGACTTGCCTAGTTAAATTAAATACAATTAAAGTGGCAGTACAGTCAGAAATGGGATTTTCCTGTTTTTTTTAATGATATTTGTGATATTTTATGATTGATATTGTGAAAATAATAATAATGGCCTTTCAGTGTAAGAGTTTTTGAAGAAAGAAAATGTTTGGAATTTCAGCCTGTTCAGGTGGGATGGAGTTTCAGCCTGTTCAGGTGGGATGGAGTTTCAGCCTGTTCAGGTGGGATGGAGTTTCAGCCTGTTCAGGTGGGATGGAGGTTTGGCCCACAGCATGACATCACAACTGGATCTGATTATTCTGACCAATGACCCACATGATCAGACTGAGCATTTCAATGGCAACATTGTGCTCAAGGAAATAAATTAAACATTTTATTGAGTGGGGGCTTTAAGACAGTATAATAGCACTGAAATAATGTGTTTAATATCAATTCACTAGACCAGGCTTAATAACCATAGAATAATCTAAATCTATCTTTAAAGATGTATTCTGTTCTGTGGGTGTTTCCCAAGCCTTTAACAACCACTGAAGGATGTTTGCAGAACACAAGTCTGAATTAAGAGACATTAGAACGAGACATTTGTAATGGGTGACACACTTTTACGACTTGTCAAGTCAACTTGTGAAAATGTAATGCAGCACTTCAGCATCAGCAGATACAGTCCCTCTTCAGAGGAAGAGAATATGGTCGCCAATTATAGTTACTAGTGGTGGATCAACACACACAGACGAATGGTTCCTGGACTCTGTGAGAAAAACTGACAACAAGAACATGATTGTCGCTACTATGGCAAACTTATGTGTTGATATATTTATGTTTTATTGACCTCTGGGGATATGAGATCTGAGATCAACTGGCATGAGCTATTTGGGAGACACTAGCTACTGTACTAGGGCATAACAGTAGGCAAGAGTAAGATCATTCTCCTGTTTACAATATCCTGGGAGCCTTATCATCATCCTTACCCCCGAGCACTACAGTACTCTACTGTCGCAGAACCACAGTCCCCCTGGGTCATACTGACTGTTGATTCCTCTCCAGACAAACATTTTCCAAGGCCTGACTGCCCATAGGCCAAAAGCTAATGTCTTGACCCCCTAAGTTTTTCAGTACATGGTTTAGATACGTTTTCTGCAGTGTTTACATGCCGTAACAGATCCAGTGGGAAGCTACAGTAAATTGTACCAAAAGTAGGTGAATTCGTTAAACATTATATAAGTTCTGTATCAGTACCAGGGAATTATGAATATAATTGTTGCTTGACCACAGCATTTTGCAGATAACAAGAACTGAGAAGCACTATTGTCCACTTGATTGTCTCATGTTACAGGAGCACTTTCAAATACAATTCTTTAAGATGCTGTGAAATTATAATACATTTCTCTCAGACTGTGCCTGTGACCTCCTGTATGGTGTATCTCTGCCCCTTGGCTCGGCCAGGCCGACTCAGAGAGAGGAAATAGCTGTGCTGAGCATTAAGTAAACATTACATCAACCCTGAGTGGGGCTGCTCTGCCCGCCCTGCCCGCCTCCATCACTCCTACCCATTTGCTCTCTCTCTCTGCCTAGCTTCAGATAGAATTTCAGTTCCTTCCTTCATAATAACAGTCCCAGTTGAGAAACAATGAAGAAATCCCTTTCGAGACGTTTATTCAACGACCCAACCCACTCAACCTAGATAACAAGAAAGAAAGAACACAGAGGGAAATCCCAGAGGCTTTTGTTTGTGATTACTACTGCAGGGTCTATCCTGGGATCAGTGGTGGTGCTGCCCTAAAGCGGCAGCAGGGTCTGTCCTGGGATAGGTGGTGGCAATGCATGACTTGTTGTCCCTAGAGCATATCCAGCCAAGTAAAGTGTCAACGTGTTATTCTTTGCGCTTATTAATGATCTGGCTCTAATCAAAGTACATCTAGACAACTGGGGGGGGGGGGGGGGGCTTGGCCTAGATGGGTGGAGGGAGGGTGGGTCTTCTAAGTTAAATCACTGTGGCCTTAGATGTCCTCTTTGGTTGTGTGTCGGTGCGTGCTCACGTGCAACCTAGACCTGATTGAGTTGTGAAGCTCCTCTGATATGAGCATTTTTGGGGGGTTTTGAACATGGACCTCATATTTTGTAGTATTTTCTGCAATAAACCCTGAATTGCTGATGCCATGAATTGACCATTGAGAGGCCTTGAAGCCACCGGCCGGCCATATTGGCCCTCCCCAGTAGGAGCAGTCCTCTATAGGAATTAATGGAATTCTACAGTGTTTCAACTACATGTTTCAAGGTCAAAATGACATGTATTTACGTATGTTGTTGTGGGGACAATAACATTAGTAATCTCAAACAATTATACTTGACGGAAAATGTTTTTATATATTAAAACAAAAATATATACGTTTAGCTCACATAATATAATTTACAAATATACAGTAAGGTGTCTGTAATAGAATGAATGTGTCAAAAACGAATGTAGACATTAATAAAGGCATTTCTGTAGCTTCCAAAATATTTTTTACAACTATGGAGGAGTGCCAAGATGGTGGCTTCAACACAGCGACCCCTATCTGTCATCTAGTCTATATATAAATAATATATTTTATTGCTACATTTTAGTATAGCTAGGCTGATATTCTGTAGTGCAGGAATGGGTACAGCATGGGGAGCCAATATGAGGGTTCTGAAGCTGAAGTTCTACATTCTACACAGTGGGTAGAATTCATAGAAACAGAATACATAAATCACACAGGACCACTGGTGCAAAGTACTTAAGTAAAACTACTTCAGTATTTTTGGGGGGTATTTGTACTTTCCTATATTTATTTTTTTGTGAACTTTTACTTTACTACATTCCTAAAGAAAATAATGTTCTTTTTACTCCATGTATTTTCCCTGACACCCAAAAGTACGTGTTACATTTTGAATGCTTAACAGGATAAAAAAAAATCAAAATCATTCACTTATCAAGAGAACATCCCTAGTCATCCCTATCACTACAGTGAGTGTGCCCCTGGCTATCCATATATTTTAAAAACAAGAAAACGCTGCCATCTGGTTTGCTTAACATAAAGAATTTGAAGTGATTTACACTTTCCATACTTAAGTATATTTAAAACCAAATACTTTTATACTTTTACTCAAGTATTATTTTACTGGGTGACTTTCACTTTTACTTGAGTCATTTTCTATTAAGGTATCTATACTTTCCTCAGGTATGTTAATTGGGTACTTTTTCCACTGCACAGCACCATATGTGAACTTATCACTTAGAAATGCTGGACCTCACATTTATTCTTGCTGGTCATGAAACCAGCACCACCCATGTGGAGTTCTAGTAACTATACATCTATGGTATAAATGGCACCGAATAGGCCTACCCAGGCTGAAGACTGCTAGAGCTCAAGACTCATCCATCCCCAAGGCCATAGCTGCAGTGAAGGTTTAAGTGTGTTGACTTTGCTGCTAGATCTGTTATTGACTTTTGACCTTGTATTTTGCACATCAACTTGAACATTTGCACTTCTTATTGTACTTGCACTTATTGTATGCATATGTTGTATCATTTGGTTTTATGTTGTGTGTTTGGCACTGTATTATGAGAACTCTACTCTTGGAGGGGTGGCAGGTAGGTTAGCAATTAGACAGGTGAGGCAATAACCAAAGGGGTGCAGGTTCAAATCCTGGGTCCGGTGTGAAAAACCTGGCACCGAGTGAGCTAGGTACCAGAGGGTTTGCTGCTATCCAATCCTAGATGCTCAAGGGCACAACAGCAGTCAATGGCAAGGGACTTAACCCCACACAACAACACTGCCCAGTGTGGCAGTGCTCCAAAACCTGTCTGTGTGTGACTCTGAGGATTTCAAATTGGAGGTCAAATTCCAGTTGGACCTTGTATAGAAGCAACCGATAAAGTGATGTTCTTCATCTAACCAAATGCTAACTGGTCCAGTGTTGGTAGACCATGACACTTGCAACACCAGGGTTGTGGCTTTGATTCCTACAGGGGATCAGTATGAAAATGTATGCACTCACTACTGTTAGTTGCTCTGGATACAAGTGTCTGCTGAATGTAACTCTAAACTCTTGTGTAGAAATCATATTCAAATAGTACATTTCATTTTCACAAAACTCCACATCTTGCACACAATGTGGTTACTGGAAAGAACACTATATCTGCTACAGTAGGATTAGAGCCCACACTTATCGAAACATGAATATATCCCATCTCTTTCAATGAGGCGGTATACTGTATGTGTCTGTGATGTGTGAAGTTTGTGACAAATGTCATTCTCACTTTGTGGAAAGTAAAAAACAAGTTTATTTTTCATAAGAAGTTAGGTATCACAAAGTGTACAGTTTTACTTTCCACATGGATTGTGTGGACTTCTATTCTATATGTAAGAATAACAGATCCTCTCAGGCAGCCATTACACCATTACAGACCACTCTGACTCCTTTATCTGGTTGATATGATAACACCATTGTTACGAGATGCGACTCCAGGAGATTATCAAACAAATGTACCTTGAACTACCCTTACGGAAAGATCACAGAAATGTCACATGATCTTGTGTAATCTAATGTGATCACGTGATTAAATGTGAAGTTAACGTGATAACATGCGACAACATGTGATAACAAAACTACAACATGAGGATGCAACCTTTCAAGATGTGATACCATGACACTACACGTGACAACATTTCAGCATATGAAAGCCGAGATGTCAAATGTAATTTAGAATACTCTCCTTTAAAAAGGCATAAATTATATTAATTCAATTCAAACAGTCATGGTTTTGTCTAGCTTATATTCATGATCTCACCTTGACTGACAGCTCTTTGATACACCTATGTCATGATCTCACCTTGACTGACAGCTCTTTGAAACACCTATGTCATGCAATTTGGATACAGTGAGCAGTGTTTCAGTAAAATCATCTCAATCAAATGTGGTGATACACAAAGCAACTCAAACAACATTTAAAATGCATCAATTATATAGAAAAAAAATGTTATATACATTTCCCATTTTTAATCTCCCTGATGATGCAGTTCACAGCAGCACTGACGGATGTGTTGACTGCAACTGAGTTATGAACGACCCATTCCCCCCTTCTGATCAAAGATGGCGGAAGACCTAGCTAGCCAGTAACTAGCTAACACCAGGCACACATGAAAGGGGAAATATATAAGTATCTTTGCCATAGATGAATAGGGTCAACTTTTAATTATATTTGCTGACATGCTACAGTCACATTTTGGCACCAGTTTAGTAGCTATCTGAACCACGGCCCTCTGCAAACACATCTTCTCCAATATTGGTTATAAAGAGGTACTTATTTAAATTAGGTAAGAAAATATCCTGTCACTATATCATATTTCATTAGTCCATTGTTGATATAGTCCCAAAAAGTTTTCCAGATATGTAACTTTCAAAATGCAGAATTCATCTGCATATGATAATGAATCCAAGTGTTTGACATGAGGGAGGGTACCACTAACTTTATGATCAAACTTTATCAATGCAGAAGCAACCGTCATTTTTCATACTTTAGTCATCATCCGGTTTCCTTTTTTGACTGTTCATGACCTTTAACAGTGCAGCTCTTGATTGGCACACGATCTTAAAAAGATTGCAGAAAGACAATGTGAAAAGGGGTGCTTAACCTTCATCAACATAAAGATAAAACCACATAAACTGGTACAAACATTTTCACTGCTGGTTGGCACAAATCCAACATATTTTAGACCAAACCCACAAACTTGCTAATGATCTCCTACCTACACTGAACAAAAATCTAAATGCAACATGCAACAATTTCTAAGGTTTTACTGAGTTCCAGTTCATATAAGGAAATCAGTCAGTTTAAGTAAATTTGTTAGGCTCTACTCTATGGATTTCACATGACTGGGAAGAGACATGCATCTGTTGGTCACTGACACCTTAAAAAAGGTAGGGGTGTGGATCAGAAAACCAGTCAACATCTGGTGTGCAGCGCAACACATCTCCTTCCCATAGAGTTGATCAGGCAGTTTATTGTGGCCTGTGGAACTCCTCTTCAATGGCTGTGCGAAGTTGCTGGATATTGGCAGGAACTGGAACACGCAGCGGTACACGTTGATCGAGAGCTACCCAAACATGTTCAATAGGTGACATGTTTGCTGAGTACGCAGGCCATGGGAGAACTGGGCCAATTTCAGCTTCCAGGAATTGTGTACAGATCCTTGCGACATTATCAGCAGCGGATGATAGCAAGATGGCGCCGATAGAGATGGTCGACCTCGCGTCGCGCTCTTAGGAAACTATGCAGTATCTTGTTTTCTTAAGTATTATTTCTTACATTGTTACCCCAGGAAATCTTAAGAATTATTACATACAGCAGGGAACAACTATTGGATATAAGAGCAAAGTCAATTTACTGGCGTAGAATTTCTTAGAATCAAATGCTGACCGCATTATCAACCAAGAGAATTCTCTTCGAATATATACAGCTGTGTATATCCCCCCAAGCAGGAACCTCGACAGCCCTGAAAGAACTTCACTGGACTCTATGTAAACTGGAAACCATATATCCTGAGGCTGCATTTATTGCAGCTGGGGATTTTAACAAAGCTAATCTGAAAACAAGGCTCCATAAATTTTATCAGCATATCGAATACGCGACTCGAGCTGGCAGCATTCTGGATCATTGCTACTCTAACTTCTGAAACACATACTTAGCCCTCCCCCGCCCTCCTTTCGGCAAATATGACCACAATTCCATTTTGTTGCTCCCAGCCTATAGACAGAAACTAAAACAGGAAACACCTGTGCTCAGGTCTGTTCAACACTGGTCCGACCAATTGGATTTCACACTTCAAGATTGCTTCGATCACGTGGACTGGGATATGTTCCGGATAGCCTCAGACAACAACGTTGATGTAGACGTTGACTCGGTGAGCGAGTATATTAGCAAGTGCATCGATGATGTTGTACCCACGGTGACTATTAAAACCTTCCCTAACCAGAAACCGTGGATTGATGGCAGCATTCGTGCAATACTGAAATCGCAAACCACTGCTTTTAATCATGGCAAGGCGACTGGAAACATGACTGAATACAAACAGTGTAGCTATTCCCTCCGCAAGGCAATCAAACAAGCTAAGCGTCAGTATAGAGACAAAGTAGAGTTGCAATTCAATGGCTCAAACGAGACGTATGTGGCAGGGTCTACAGTCAATCATGGATTACAAAAAGAAAACCAGCTCTGTCGCAGACACCGACGTCTTGCTCCCAGACAAATTAAACAACTTCTTTGCTAGCTTTGAGGACAATACAGTGCCACTGACACGGCCCGCTACCAAAACCTGTGGGCTCTCCTTCACCGTGGCCAACGTGAGTAAAACAGTTCAATGTGTAAAGCCTCGCAAGGCTGCTGAAGCTTGTTGAGAGAATGCCACGAGTGTGCAAAGCTGTCATCAAGGCAAAGTGTGGTTACTTTGAAGAATCTCAAATATATTTTGATTGGTTTAACACTTTTTTGGTTACTACATGATTCCATGTGTGTTATTTCATAGTTTTGATGTCTTCACTATTATTCTACAATGTAGAAAATAGTACAAATAAAGATGGCAACAGACCTTAAGCAGAAAATGAGGCATCCAAGAGGTTTTGAGTTCAAATCCTAAGTGTGATTGTTTCCGAAGTGTGCTAACCAATGTTGAGGTCAATTCAGTTCCAGTCATTTCAGAAAGTGAACCAAATTTCAATTCAAAATTCTCTGGCATTGAAAATAATTGGAATTAGAATTGGAATTTCTGTGAACCTTCTTAATGCAGTTTGTTGCTGTTAGTATATTTACTGCAAAGAATACAGTTCAGCTGTAAAAATTAATTAAAAGTTGTTTCCACTATTTTCACTGCAATTCAGTAGCAATAACTTACTGTAAAATTACAGGATTTAAAAAAAAACTGTTTGTCATAAGCGCATCTAAAGAAGTATCCTATAAGTGTAAATGCAACTGCAAGTGAGGCGTGCCAAGTTCATTTGCAGGATGGGACAAAAAGTACACAAGTGCATTGCGATTCACAGTAAATATATAGCAAAACACTATTACTATAGAAATTGACCGTAAAATGACAAAAATTTACCTCAAAATGTACAGAAATGGCACAAGAAAAATGTTTTATTGTAATCACATGTTGAACCACATGATTTCACTTGTGGAAAATCACATGATTGCACATGACAATGTATTTTTTCAAACACTTCATATACATTTTCAAATTTGGAATAACTGTTCAGCTGAAGGATGAAACAACCTAGGATATAGCTGCCTAATGTTGGTATGGCATATTATTCTGTTTTAATGTTACTCCTGAATCACTATGACAAATATACTAGTTTTCTTGAGGAATACAGGTGAAATCAGTTTTCGACACAGACATTGTGGTGTAACAGGAAGATTGGAAAACTGTGAAGCAAGAGATTGTGAGTTCAAATCCCAATTAAGAACATATTGAATAATTATTACTGTATAAATAAATGTACAATATGTAAGTTGAAAAAAACAAGTTAATAGTACTATGTGAGTATCATGTTTGCAGGGCATCACCTATCAAATCTTGTGTGAAAATGTAACTCCACATGAGAAATATCATTTTGTGAAGCGTTCCAAAAACACATGGTTTCATTTGATTTTTATTTAACTAGCCAGTTAAGAACAAATTCATATTTACGATGATGACCTACCCCGGCTAACCCCCAATTGTGCGCCCTATTGGACTCTCAATCACAGCCGGTTGTGATACAGCCTGGAATTGAACCAGGGTCTGTAGTGACACCTCTAGCACTGAGATGCAGTGGCTTGGACCGCTGCACCATTTGGGAGACGCACATTTGAAACTTAATGTGATATATCACATGTGAAGTGTTCCAAAAACACTTGGTTTCAAATGTGCAAAACGTATTAAATGTCACGTGAAATCATGTGGTTTTTCACACGTGAAATCATGTGGTTTTTCCATAAGGGTAGACCAAATAAGTTCATCAATAACTATGTCATGGTGAAATTCTGTGGTGTTTATCAAATAAGTGACCATACATTTCTCACAATGTATGGTCTCTGTCCCTGCAGCCATCCAGCCATGTCAGGTTAGTTCTGTCTAGACAGTCTGTACAGTTCACTAACTGGTAATAACAAATCAATGGCTAATTGAAGTAAACGACAAGGAAGCAAAAAAAGTTGCTAAAACATTAACTAACCATGCAGGTGGATGAAAAAAACATGATACACATTATAAACTGGGTGGTTCGAGCCCTGAATGCTGATTGGCTGACAGCTGTGGTATATCAGACAGGATACCACGGGTATGACAAAACATTTAATTTTCCTGCTCTAATTACTTTGGTAACCAGTTTATAATAGCAATAAGGCACCTTGGGATTTGTGATATATGGCCAATATACAACGGCTACGGGCTGTGTCCAGGCACTCCCCGATGCATCACGCCTATGAACAGCCCTTAGCTGTGGTATATTGGTCAAATACCACACCCCTTGGGCCTTATGCTTAAATAGCCCCCGTCTGTTCACAGTAGGGTTGCAAAGGGTCGGAAACTTTCCGGTAAATTTCCAGAATTTTTCCTGACATTTTCCATGGGAAGTTAAGCCCTGGAATTTAGCTTAAATTCATAAAAAAGTTAGCTTATAACAGTGAACCTTTTTTGTGGGATACACATAAAGGCAATTCTTGGTCTTGTGGCATATTTTGGTTAAACTATCCCCAATTCAATGGAATTGCAACCCTCTGCATGCACAGTGCATTCTCCCATGCATTCTTCGATCATACGTGCAGTGCACTCTTCCATCACATGTACAGCTGATTCTCAAGATCTTGCACATTAATGAGATGCTATTGAGCCCACACTACTACACTGTCTGAGCCAAGGACTACACGCTTCCTGGTAAGTTTGGATTACAATACTGGGTGGGGTGAATATATTTTATATGACATACATTATTTTTTGTTAACTAGTAAATAGTAGCCTACAGCAAAGTGTTTAAATAATTTCTATCTTGTTAACAATTTCTGCTAGTTAGTTTTGATACCATGTGGGTTTTAGCTTGTTTGAGCCTGCTAACTGAGGAGTGTTAATTCACCTGTTTCCATACATGTTTCATTTTAAAACATTTATCTTACAAATGAGTTGTTTAATCTAACTGCTTAACTATTTATCTGTACATGGAATTGTATTTATTTATTTTTCACTCATTTTTTCTAATCTTTACAGGAAAATGGTACAGGCACTATCTGATGTGTGGAGACATTTCACTGCAGCTAATGTAGAAGGAAAAGCTGTGTACATTTGCAAAAGCTGTGCAAAATCATATGTGAAGAATGCAACAAAGATGCAGAATCATCTGGCCAAGTGCATAAAGTTCCATCAGCGCTCACAACAAGCAACCTCTGACAAAAGTCCGTCTACTTCTATTCGAGGTGAAAATGATGAATCAGGCACCTTATCGACACCAACAGCTCATGATCCTCCTGGAATTAGATGTTTTTTTGACTCAATGGAGGAACATAGTCAGAGAAATGCTGATGAATGCCTTGCTCGAGCAAGGTGTATTGGAAGAGATTTCTGAATGTTCTTCGCCCAGCATACACCCCTCCAACCAGACATGCTTCATCTACTAATTTCCTGGATGCAGAGTTCAACAGAGTTCAAGTGAAGGTCAAGCAAATCATAAAGAAAGCAGACTGTATTGCAATCATCTCTAATGGGTGGTCAAATATTCATTGGCAAGGAATAATTAACTACATTGCCTCCACCCTTCAAACAGTATTCTACAAGAGCACAGACACAAGGGACAACAGACACACCGGTCTCTACATTGCAGATGAGCTGAAGGCAGCCATCAATGACCTTGGACCACAGAAGGTATTTGCACTGGTGACAGACAATGCTGTGAACACGAAGGTAGCTTGGTCTAAAGTGGAGGAGTCCTACTCTCACTGGCTGTGCTGCTCATGCTTTGAATCTGCTCCTCAAGGACATCATGGCACTGAAAACAATGGATTCACTCTATAAGAGAGCCAAGGAAATGGTTAGGTAAGTTAAGGGTCATCAAGTTCTAGCAGCAAACTACCTCACCAAGAAAATTGAGAGGAATCAGAGCACCACATTGAAGATGCCCAGCAACACTCCCAGAGGGGAAGGAGTCTCTCTGACAAATGGCCATATCACAGTCTGACAATATGACCAGCCCCATCAAGAGGATCCCCATGGATGACGTATTTTGGGAAAGAGTGGTAAGCAGCCTGAAACTCCCGAAACCTATAGCAGTGGCAATTGCACGGTTGAGGGAGGCAATGCCATCCTGTCTGATGTTCAGACTCTGCTTGCAGATATAAGAGAAAAAAGCCGTACTGCCCTGCTCACTTCACTGTTGCTCCAATCAGAGGAAACCGCAGTTCTGAAATACATCAAAAACCGTGATAACTTCTGCCTGAAGCCCATACACGCCGCAGCGTACATGTTGGACACCAAGTACAGTGGAAGTCGGAAGTTTTTCATAATTCCTGACATTTAATCCTGGTAAAAATTCCCTGTCTTACGTCAGTTAGGATACTACTTTATTTTAAGAACGTGAAATCTCAGAACAACAGTTGAGAGAATGATATATTTGAGCTTTTATTTCTTTCATCACATTCCCAGTGGGTCAGAAGTTTACATACACTCAATTAATATTTGGTAGCATTGCCTTTAAATTGTTTAACTTGGGTCAAACATTTCGGTTAGCCTTCCACAAGCTTCCCACAATAAGTTGGGTGAATTTTGGCCCATTCCTCCTGTTTGTATAGATGAACATGGTACCTTCAGGTGTTTGGAAATTGCTCCCAAGGAAGAACCAGACTTGTGGAGGTCTACAATTTTTATTCAGAGGTCTTTGATGATTTATTTGGATTTTCCCATGATGTCAAGCAAAAGAGGCACTGCGTTTGAAGGTAGGCCTTGAAATACATCCACAGGTACACCTCCAATTGACTCAAATTATGTCAATTAGCCTATCAGAAGCTTCTAAAGCCATGACATCCTTTTCTGGGATTTTCCAAGCTGTTTAAAGGCACAGTCAACTTAGTGTATGTAAACCCTTCTGACCTACTGGAATTGTGATACAGTGAATTATAAGTGAAATAATCTGTCTGTAAACAATGGTTGGAAAAATTACTTGTGTCATGCACAGAGTAGACGTCCTAACTGACTTGCCAAAACTATAGTTTGTTAACAAGAAATTTGTGGAGTGGTTATAAAACGAGTTTTAATGACTCCAACCTAACTCCAACCTTCAACGGTATGCTGGCAAGAGCATCCTGTCTGGTGCAGAGATCAGCAAGGCCTATGGTGTCATCACTACCGTGTCTTGCCACCTGGATGAGGGCAAGGTTCTTGGCATTCTGGCGAGGTACACTTCCAAGCAAGAGCTTTGGGATGGAGATGCAATATGGCAGTCGTACCAACATATCTCATCAGCCACCTGGTGGAAGGGACTTTGTGGATCTGAGGCTCTTTACCCTGTTGCCTCCATCATCCTCCAGATCCCACCAACATCAGCCGCCTCAGAGCACAACTGGTCGTTGTTTGGTCCATGTTTGGGAACACACACACACCAAAGCAACAGGCTGACCAATACAAGGGTTGAAACATTTTTACAGATGATGTTGAAAACGTTTTTGGGAAATGCGATGAATCATTGGGGATCATTTAATATTCCCTTTCATTTGTTGTTCAGTGAAATCATCCCATGTGAAGAGTCAACTCATTTAATTAAAGTTCAATTAGTAACTAAATTGTTTTTTTTATTTTTTATTGGAAGGATTTAATCACTTGCAATTATATCTGGTAATTGGTTTATGTTTCTGTCTCCATATGACATGGTAAATATTTCCAATGCAAATGTCACGTTCTGACCTTAGTTCTTTAGGTTATGTCTTTGTTTTAGTATGGTCAGGGCGTGAGTTGGGTGGGTTGTCTATGTTATTTTTTCTATGATTTGGGATTTCTGTGTTTGGCCTGGTATGGTTCTCAATTAGAAGCAGCTGTCAATCGTTGTCCCTGATTGAGAACCATACTTAGGTAGCCTGGTTTCACTTTTGAGTTGTGGGTGCTTATTTTCTGTTCTGTGTTTTGGTTCACTGGTCAGGACTGTTCGTTTTGTTCAGCATTTCTTATTAAAACAAGAGGAACACTTACCACGCTGTGCTTTGGTCCTCCTCTCTTTCTCCCAATGACGAACGTTACAGCAAAAAACATCTACATTTAAATGTTATTCATATTCATTTGCATATATTTCCATATATTCCCGTTAATTCCCATATATTCCTGTTAATTCCAAACGGAAGTTTACACCTCTGAACAATCCCCAAAATGTGCAACCCTAATTCACAGCACATGTATTATACAGGCTTGGAGCTTATAAATCTTACTATCTCCGTATGCCAGTCTGTTTCTGGCAGTGATTCTGCAGTGTTCAGGCAGACATTTTGTATCTGCCAAAAATGAATTGCACCCATGGTTTTTCTATGGTAGTCATACGTTGAAGGCCGATGGAGACAACAACAAAAATGGATGGCCGTGACTAGGTGATAGCATACCCATCTAACACTCCACAACAGCAATCACATTTGAACCGTTTACAACCCAAATCCATTTTACAATGGTCTATTTGAGACCACATTTACAACTTGAAAAGCATCATCTAACACCACAGGTTTGAAACGTTCTGAATCAATCGTTCTGTCTTTGGACTGTAGCTGTGTAGAAGATAAGATAAAGGTTTTAGGAGAACCCTTTTTAACAGAAGAGCCAGTAAAGTTGTCAAACCACGTTCCCCAGAGAGAGCTCAATGCACAGTCTGTTTGATGATTATGCATTAAAAAATGTGCCTCTCTGTTGTGTTGAGTTTCCTGGACTCAGTAGACATGGCTGGCAGATGTGACAGAGGCGCTGTCAGGGGGATTGTTTTCCAGTCGGGGTTTAGCCAGTCACTACTTTGGCCCAAATTAGTCAATTAAAATGTAAAGTCCCTTATTGGTAATCTAATTGAAGTATTAAAAATAAAAGACAAGTTTTTGAACTTCAGTGGATTTCTAAAAACATAATTCCACTTTGACATTATAGGATATTGTGTGTAGGCCAGAGACACAAAATCTCCATTTACTCTATTTAAAATGAAGGCTGTAACACAACAAAACATGTAAAAAGTAAAGGGGTGTGAATACTTTATGAAGGCGCTGTAGCTGTGTGTTTTCCCCATCCCACCTCCTACTATACTAATGTCCCACACCTGCTATCGCGACTCTGATCGGGAGCTATGGAAATCAGCTGGGTGGTATTTAGCGTCACAGCCTGGAGGTGCTGTACTATAGTACTGTAGTGTACTGTGTGGTACAGTGCTGTGCTGAGATGCCTATCTGCCCTTAATGTATAACCATTTAGCACTGCTGCTTCCTGCTCAGGTTACTGGCCCAGCTGCAGCCCCACTCACGCAAAGACAGCAGCCAGGCAGCCCAGCAAACAGTGGACAACAGGGTGTTTGTGTTTATGACACCTGTGTCTGTCGACACAGGTGTCGATGGTCCTAGACAGGTCCTGAGAGCAAACTACCAAAGCACCACACGTGGTCCTAGACAGGTCCTGAGGGCAAACTACCACAGTACCACATGTGGTCCTAGACAGGTCCTGAGAGCAAACTACCACAGCACCACACGTGGTCCTAGACAGGTCCTGAGAGCAAACTACCACAGCACCACATGTGGTCCTAGACAGGTCCTGAGAGCAAACTACCACAGTACCATATGTGGTCCTAGACAGGTCCTGAGAGCAAACTACCACAGCACCACACGTGGTCCTAGACAGGTCCTGAGAGCAAACTACCACAGCACCACACGTGGTCCTAGACAGGTCCTGAGAGCAAATTACCACAGCACCACACGTGGTCCTAGACAGGTCCTGAGGGCAAACTACCACAGTACCACATGTGGTCCTAGACAGGTCCTGAGAGCAAACTACCACAGCACCACACGTGGTCCTAGACAGGTCCTGAGAGCAAACTACCACAGCACCACACGTGGTCCTAGACAGGTCCTGAGAGCAAACTACCACAGCACCACACGTGGTCCCAGACAGGTCCTGAGGGCAAACTACCACAGCACCACACGTGGTCCTAGACAGGTCCTGAGGGCAAACTACCACAGCACCACACGTGGTCCCAGACAAGTCCTGAGGGCAAACTACCACAGCACCACACGTGGTCCTAGACAGGTCCTGAGGGCAAATGACCACAGAAACAGAGTATCATATACAGAGGGGTGTGAAATGATTGACACTTGAAATTATTGACACCCTTGATAAAGATGAGCAAAAATGCAAATACTATTTGGGAAGTTATATTATTTAATACTTATACAATTACTCAGAGAAATATTTTGTTTAACAAGTAATACTTTTTTTCTGCAAAAAATGATTGAGACCCGTTTTCAATTCCTTTCAATCCCTCACATTGCGAGGATAACGGCACTGAGCCTTTTTCTAACATGTTTTATGAATTGGAGAATACATTGGGAGGCATCTTAGACCATTCCTACATACAGAATCCTTCAAGATCCTTAATATCCTTATTCTGCACTTATGGACTGTCCTCTTCAATTCCAAGTCTGGAGACAGAGATGGCCATTGCAAAATGTTGATTTTGAGGCCAATTCTTTGTGGATTTTGATGTGTGCTCAGGGTCATTGTCTTGCTGGAAGATTCACTTGCGGTCAAGTTTCAGCCTCCTGGTAGAGACAACCAGGTTTTTGGCTAAAATGTCCTGGTACTTGGTAAAGTAAAATAGCCCCATAACGTCAAAGATCCATCAGCATATTTTAAAGTAGGTATGTTTTTTCTTTCTGCTCATGCCTTCTAATTTTGATGACAAAACCCACCACTGGTGTGTGTGGCTAAAGAGCTCTATTTTTATGTCATCCAACAAATGTAAAAGTCTGGAGTTTGTTAAAGGCATTGGCTCTTGGATTGGAACCGGTGCTTTGGTCAGATGACATGAAAGTAAAGCTCTTTGGCCACACACACCAGTGGTGGGTTTGGTGTTGAAATGAGAACGATTGAGCAGAAAAGAACCTCATACCTACTGTAAAATATGGCGGTGGACACCCCTCATAAGCCACGAGTGATAGTGCGTGATAGTGAGTGATAGTGCGTGATAGTGCGTGATAGTGAGTGATAGTGCGTGATAGTGAGTGATAGTGTGTGATAGTGAGTGATAGTGCGTGATAGTGCGTGATTAGTGCGGGCTATAGCCATCTGCTGACAGTACGAGCTTCGCGTCAGTCAGTCAGAGTAGCTAGTCTCTCATTTCCATGTGGCTGTAGCACTGGGTATTTTGGTCAGGCCCGTTCAAAGGCAACATGTTTGGGGCAATTAACTTGGAAGTGGCCTGTCTGGGTTCTGTTGGGGATGGGGGAGGGGGAAGGCAGCATTCCACAAAGCACACTTGATACAGCCAATTGTGTGACAGCAGCACTTTTGACCCGCGTTGGACACAGGCATCTCTGCGATGGACACAGGCATCTCTGGCTGTCTGAGAGCAGGCTTAATACGTTCTGATTTCCTCAAGGCAGCACAGATAAAGGATAACATGTCAGTTGTATCACCAAACACGACTTCAAAGGTCTGTGATCGTGTTAGTGTAAATGGAGAGAGGAATTCAACCAATGTTCTTGTGGCACAATTTGAAAACAAAATACAGTAAAACATTTGCTCATAAGTCTTCTGTCCCCAACTGACCCTTAGCCGTGTGCATTCGTCTGTCCCCAACTGACCCTTAGCCGTGTGCATTCGTCTGTCCCCAACTGACCCTTAGCCGTGTGCATTCGTCTGTCCCCATCTGACCCTTAGCCGTGTGCATTCGTCTGTCCCCAACTGACCCTTAGCCGTGTGCATTCGTCTGTCCCCAACTGACCCTTAGCCGTGTGCATTCGTCTGTCCCCAACTGACCCTTAGCCGTGTGCATTCGTCTGTCCCCAACTGACCCTTAGCCGTGTGCATTCGTCTGTCCCCAACTGACCCTTAGCCGTGTGCATTCGTCTGTCCCCAACTGACCCTTAGCCGTGTGCATTCGTCTGTCCCCAACTGACCCTTAGCCGTGTGCATTCGTCTGTCCCCAACTGACCCTTAGCCGTGTGCATTCGTCTGTCCCCAACTGACCCTTAGCCGTGTGCATTCGTCTGTCCCCAACTGACCCTTAGCCGTGTGCATTCGTCTGTCCCCAACTGACCCTTAGCCGTGTGCATTCGTCTGTCCCCAACTGACCCTTAGCCGTGTGCATTCGTCTGTCCCCAACTGACCCTTAGCCGTGTGCATTCGTCTGTCCCCAACTGACCCTTAGCCGTGTACATTCGTCTGTCCCCAACTGACCCTTAGCCGTGTGCATTCGTCTGTCCCCAACTGACCCTTAGCCGTGTACATTCGTCTGTCCCCAACTGACCCTTAGCCGTGTACATTCGTCTGTCCCCAACTGACCCTTAGCCGTGTGCATTCGTCTGTCCCCAACTGACCCTTAGCCGTGTGCATTCGTCTGTCCCCAACTGACCCTTAGCCGTGTGCATTCGTCTGTCCCCAACTGACCCTTAGCCGTGTGCATTCGTCTGTGCCCATCTGACCCTTAGCCGTGTGCATTCGTCTGTCCCCAACTGAACCTTAGCCGTGTGCATTCATCTGTCCCCATCTGACCCTTAGCCGTGTGCATTCGTCTGTCCCCAACTGAACCTTAGCCGTGTACATTCGTCTGTCCCCATCTGACCCTTAGCCGTGTGCATTCATCTGTCCCCATCTGACCCTTAGCCGTGTGCATTCGTCTGTCCCCAACTGAACCTTAGCCGTGTGCATTCGTCTGTCCCCATCTGACCCTTAGCCGTGTGCATTCGTCTGTCCCCATCTGATCCTTAGCCGTGTGCATTCGTCTGTCCCCATCTGACCCTTAGCCGTGTGCATTCGTCTGTCCCCAACTGAACCTTAGCCGTGTGCATTCGTCTGTCCCCATCTGACCCTTAGCCGTGTGCATTCGTCTGTCCCCATCTGACCCTTAGCCGTGTGCATTCGTCTGTCCCCATCTGACCCTTAGCCGTGTGCATTCGTCTGTCCCCATCTGACCCTTAGCCGTGTGCATTCGTCTGTCCCCATCTGACCCTTAGCCGTGTGCATTCGTCTGTCCCCAACTGACCCTTAGCCGTGTGCATTCGTCTGTCCCCATCTGACCCTTAGCCGTGTGCATTCGTCTGTCCCCATCTGACCCTTAGCCGTGTGCATTCGTCTGTCCCCATCTGACCCTTAGCCGTGTGCATTCGTCTGTCCCCAACTGACCCTTAGCCGTGTGCATTCGTCTGTCCCCATCTGACCCTTAGCCGTGTGCATTCGTCTGTCCCCATCTGACCCTTAGCCGTGTGGATTCGTCTGTCCCCATCTGACCCTTAGCCGTGTGCATTCGTCTGTCCCCATCTGACCCTTAGCCGTGTGCATTCGTCTGTCCCCAACTGAACCTTAGCCGTGTGCATTCGTCTGTCCCCAACTGAACCTTAGCCGTGTGCATTCGTCTGTCCCCAACTGACCCTTAGCCGTGTGCATTCGTCTGTCCCCATCTGACCCTTAGCCGTGTGCATTCGTCTGTCCCCATCTGACCCTTAGCCGTGTCCATTCGTCTGTCCCCATCTGACCCTTAGCCGTGTGCATTCGTCTGTCCCCATCTGACCCTTAGCCGTGTGCATTCGTCTGTCCCCATCTGACCCTTAGCCGTGTGCATTCGTCTGTCCCCATCTGACCCTTAGCCGTGTGCATTCGTCTGTCCCCATCTGACCCGTAGCCGTGTGCATTCGTCTGTCCCCATCTGACCCTTAGCCGTGTGCATTCGTCTGTCCCCATCTGACCCTTAGCCGTGTGCATTCGTCTGTCCCCATCTGACCCTTAGCCGTGTGCATTCGTCTGTCCCCATCTGACCCTTAGCCGTGTGCATTCGTCTGTCCCCATCTGACCCTTAGCCGTGTGCATTCGTCTGTCCCCATCTGACCCTTAGCCGTGTGCATTCGTCTGTCCCCATCTGACCCTTAGCCGTGTGCATTCGTCTGTCCCCAACTGACCAACAGCCGTGTGCATTCGTCTGTCCCCATCTGACCCTTAGCCGTGTGCATTCGTCTGTCCCCAACTGAACATTAGCCGTGTGCATTCGTCTGTCCCCATCTGACCCTTAGCCGTGTGCATTCGTCTGTCCCCATCTGACCCGTAGCCGTGTGCATTCGTCTGTCCCCATCTGACCCTTAGCCGTGTGCATTCGTCTGTCCCCATCTGACCCTTAGCCGTGTGCATTCGTCTGTCCCCATCTGACCCTTAGCCGTGTGCATTCGTCTGTCCCCATCTGACCCTTAGCCGTGTGCATTCGTCTGTCCCCATCTGACCCTTAGCCGTGTGCATTCGTCTGTCCCCATCTGACCCTTAGCCGTGTGCATTCGTCTGTCCCCATCTGACCCTTAGCCGTGTGCATTCGTCTGTCCCCAACTGACCAACAGCCGTGTGCATTCGTCTGTCCCCATCTGACCCTTAGCCGTGTGCATTCGTCTGTCCCCAACTGAACATTAGCCGTGTGCATTCGTCTGTCCCCATCTGACCCTTAGCCGTGTGCATTCGTCTGTCCCCAACTGACCCTTAGCCGTGTGCATTCGTCTGTCCCCAACTGAACCTTAGCCGTGTGCATTCGTCTGTCCCCAACTGAACATTAGCCGTGTGCATTCGTCTGTCCCCAACTGACCCTTAGCCGTGTACATTCGTCTGTCCCCAACTGACCCTTAGCCGTGTACATTCGTCTGTCCCCAACTGAACCTTAGCCGTGTGCATTCATCTGTCCCCATCTGACCCTTAGCCGTGTGCATTCGTCTGTCCCCATCTGACCCTTAGCCGTGTGAATTCGTCTGTCCCCACCTGACCCTTAGCCGTGTGCATTCGTCTGTCCCCATCTGACCCTTAGCCGTGTGCATTCGTCTGTCCCCAACTGACCCTTAGCCGTGTGCATTCGTCTGTCCCCAACTGAACCTTAGCCATGTGAATGCATCTGTCCCCAACTGACCCTTAGCCGTGTGCATTCGTCTGTCCCCATCTGACCCTTAGCCGTGTGCATTCGTCTGTCCCCAACTGAACCTTAGCCGTGTGCATTCATCTGTCCCCATCTGACCCTTAGCCGTGTGCATTCGTCTGTCCCCATCTGACCCTTAGCCGTGTGCATTCGTCTGTCCCCATCTGACCCTTAGCCGTGTGCATTCGTCTGTCCCCATCTGACCCTTAGCCGTGTGCATTCGTCTGTCCCCATCTGACCCTTAGCCGTGTGCATTCGTCTGTCCCCATCTGACCCTTAGCCGTGTGCATTCGTCTGTCCCCATCTGACCCTTAGCCGTGTGCATTCGTCTGTCCCCAACTGACCAACAGCCGTGTGCATTCGTCTGTCCCCATCTGACCCTTAGCCGTGTGCATTCGTCTGTCCCCAACTGAACATTAGCCGTGTGCATTCGTCTGTCCCCATCTGACCCTTAGCCGTGTGCATTCGTCTGTCCCCAACTGACCCTTAGCCGTGTGCATTCGTCTGTCCCCAACTGAACCTTAGCCGTGTGCATTCGCCTGTCCCCAACTGAACATTAGCCGTGTGCATTCGTCTGTCCCCAACTGACCCTTAGCCGTGTACATTCGTCTGTCCCCAACTGACCCTTAGCCGTGTACATTCGTCTGTCCCCAACTGAACCTTAGCCGTGTGCATTCATCTGTCCCCATCTGACCCTTAGCCGTGTGCATTCGTCTGTCCCCATCTGACCCTTAGCCGTGTGCATTCGTCTGTCCCCATCTGACCCTTAGCCGTGTGCATTCGTCTGTCCCCATCTGACCCTTAGCCGTGTGCATTCGTCTGTCCCCAACTGACCCTTAGCCGTGTGCATTCGTCTGTCCCCAACTGAACATTAGCCGTGTGCATTCGTCTGTCCCCAACTGAACATTAGCCATGTGAATGCATCTGTCCCCATCTGACCCTTTAAAAAAAAAAATACCTTTATTTAACTAGGCAAGTCAGTTAAGAACAAATTCTTATTTTCTTTGACAGCCTAGGAACAGTGGGTTAACTGCCTGTTCAGGGGCAGAACGACAGATTTGTACCTTGTCAGCTCAGGGATTCGAACTTGCAACCTTTCGGTTACTAGGCCAACGCTCTAACCACTAGGCTACCCTGCCGCCTGTCCCCATCTGTCCCCATCTGACCATTAGCTGTGTGCGTGCATCTGTCCCCATCTGACCATTAGCTGTGTGCGTGCATCTGTCCCCATCTGACCATTAGCTGTGTGCGTGCATCTGTCCCCATCTGACCATTAGCTGTGTGCGTGCATCTGTCCCCATCTGACCATTAGCTGTGTGCGTGCATCTGTCCCCATCTGACCATTAGCTGTGTGCGTGCATCTGTCCCCATCTGACCATTAGCTGTGTGCGTGCATCTGTCCCCATCTGACCATTAGCTGTGTGCGTGCATCTGTCCCCATCTGACCATTAGCTGTGTGCGTGCATCTGTCCCCATCTGACCAATAGCTGTGTGCGTGCATCTGTCCCCATCTGACCATTAGCTGTGTGCGCGCATCTGTCCCCATCTGACCATTAGCTGTGTGCGCGCGACCTTGCTTTTAGTCCAGGATTGGGCTTCATCTGTGTCCAGGAAACCACCCGTAAATGTACAGTAGATGAGGCAGAATCCTGTACACTGCTACATACATAACAACCTCTGGCCAGAGAGATGTCATGGTGGACTGACTGACGCCTAAACAGACGAGGCTATCCATTCACCATTTTCCCACCATTAAAGAGTTTATGGGCAAAGAAGACATTTCTCACACACACACACACACACACAGAGGCACAGGCGAGGCTATCCATTCCATGACAAACTCATGCAAAGCAATGTACTTTTCCCGGTTTTACTTGCTGAGGGTTAAGCCGTGACTCAGCACACAGTCTCTTTCCTAACTGTAGCTAATGCCTCACCACCCACATACAAGACTATTTGATCTGAAAGGCCATGACGATACTGCCATCTGAAATCCTGTATACAAATCACATGCAAAGTTCATTGTTATGAAATAAATGCAAATGTGAACACCTATCATTAGGCTGTTTTCTTGTTTGGTTGGGTGCTGGAAGTTTCAATCAATACAAATAAATGACTTCTGAAGATTGATGATTGATACTGGAACAGGTGAACCAGTTTACTTCCCTGTTTGATTGTCAACTTCCCTTCTGCTTTTACTACATACATTTTCAGCATTTCAATATGAAAACACAATCTCTCACGTTTATCTATTATCATCTATCATGCCAGCAAGTCTCACAAACTTAAAACCCAAGATGGAAACGGTAGGAGAGAGGAGGCCACAGAGATGGAAACTGTAGCAGAGGCCACAGAGATGGAAACGGTAGGAGAGAGGAGGCCACAGAAATGGAAAAGGTAGGAGAGAGGGGGGCACAGAAATGGAAACGGTACGAAAGAGGAGGCCACAGAAACGGAAACGGTAGGAGAGAGGAGGGCACAGGATGGAAACTGTAGCAGAGGCCACCGAGATGGAAACGGTAGGAGAGAGGGGGGCACAGAGATGGAAACGGTAGGAGAGAGGAGGCCACAGAGATGGAAACTGTATTAGAGAGGAGGGCACAGACATGGAAACGGTAGGAGAGACGAGGGCACAGAGATGGAAACGGTAGGAGAGAGGAAGGCACAGAGATGGAAACGGTACGAGAGAGGAGGGCACAGATATGGAAATGGTAGGAGAGAGGAGGGCACAGACATGGAAATGGTAGGAGAGACGAGGGCACAGTGATGGAAACGGTAGGAGAGAGGAAGGCACAGAGATGGAAACGGTACGAGAGTAGAGGGCACAGATATGGAAACGGTAAGAGAGAGGAGGGCACAGAGATGGAAACGGTAGGAGAGGGGGGCACAGAAATGGAAACGGTAGGAGAGAGGAGGGCACAGAGATGGAAACGGTAGGAGAGAGGAGGGCACAGAGATGGAAACGGTAGGAGAGGGGGGCACAGAGATGGAAACGGTAGGAGAGAGGGGGGCACAGAGATGGAAACGGTAGGAGAGAGGGGGGCACGGATATGGAAATGGTAGGAGAGAGGGGGGCACAGAGATGGAAACGGTAGGAGAGAGGGGGGCACAGAGATGGAAACGGTAGGAGAGAGGGGGGCACAGACATGGAAACGGTAGGAGAGACGAGGGCACAGTGATGGAAACGGTAGGAGAGAGGAGGGCACAGAGATGGAAACGGTAGGAGAGAGGGGGGCACAGAGATGGAAACGGTAGGAGAGAGGGGGGCACAGAGATGGAAACGGTAGGAGAGAGGGGGGCACGGATATGGAAATGGTAGGAGAGAGGGGGGCACAGAGATGGAAATGGTAGGAGAGAGGGGGGCACGGATATGGAAACGGTAGGAGAGAGGGCACAGATATGGAAACGGTAGGAGAGAGGGGGGCACGGATATGGAAACGGTAGGAGAGAGGGGGGGCACAGAGATGGAAACGGTAGGAGAGAGGAGGGCACAGAGATGGAAACGGTAGGAGAGAGGGGGGGCACAGAGATTGAAACGGTAGGAGAGAGGAGGGCACAGAGATGGAAACGGTAGGAGAGAGGAGGGCACAGATATGGAAACAGTAGGAGAGAGGGGGGCACGGATATGGAAACGGCACAGAGATGGAACCCTAGGGGCGAATGGGGAAACTGGATGCTCTTCAGATCCAATGTCAACCTATCAGTTTCATCACTCCCTCAGCGTTTTACATGTCCTTTCATTGGGCTCCCAGAAGGGAGCGAGGGCAACTATCCTGACATGTACCTGTTACTACCTGTGGGGATGCTTTAACGAGAATTGCAGTCCTCCGCAAACTTCCTGTCAGCAAAAAGATTCCTGGTCCCCCTCCCTGCAGGATGCTCGGGGATATGAACAGACAGGACAACACACAGTAGGCGAGAGGAGGACATAGAGATGGAAACGGTAGGAAAAAGGGGGGAGGGGAAGGATGAGAAAGTGGGGAAGAGAGTAAGCAATGTAGTCAGTATGGAGGAAAACAGAATCTACAAAGGGAGCAAAAGAGAGAGAAAGTGAGGGAAAGAGAGAGAGCATACGAATGAAAGCCAGCGAGCAAGAAGAATAACACGAAAGAGATTATGTAAAATGTCTCCTCCCTCTTGACCTCTCGATCCCAGGGTCCTTTGAGCTGTGAAACACAACCCTGCCCTCCTCTGAGACATCTTATCTGTCCCCACCATCATTACCATCATTACCATCATCATCCCATTCATCCCACCTTTAAACAGGTCAACATTCTCAAGGCCGCAGGGCCAGACAGATTACCAGGACGTGTACTGCGAGCATGTGCTGACCAACTGGCAAGTGTCTTCACTGACATTTTTAACCTCTCACTGTCCGAGTCTGTAATACCAACATGTTGTAAGCAGACCACCATAGTGCTTGTGCCCAAGAACACAAAGGTAACGTGCCTAAATGACTACCAATGCGTAGCACTCACGTCTGTAGCCATGAAGTGCTTTGAAAGGCTGGTCATGGCTCACATCAACACCATCATCCCAGAAACCCTAGACCCACTGCAATTTGCATACCGCCCCAACAGATCCACATATAATGCAGTCTCTACTGCACTCCACACTGCCCTTTCTCACCTGGACAAAAGGAACACCTATGTGAGAATGCTATTCATTGACTACAGCTCAGCATTCGACACCATAGTGCCCTCAAAGCTCATCAATAAGCTAAGGACCCTGGGACTAAATACCTCCCACTGTAACTGGATCCTGGACTTCCTGACGGGCTGCCCCCAGGTGGTAAGGGTAGGTAACAACACATCCGCCACGCTGATTCTCAACACAGGGGCCCCTCAGGGGTGCGTGCTCAGCCCCCTCCTGTACTCCCTGTTCACTCATGACTGCACGGCCAGGCAAAACTCCACGACTCACCATCATTAAATTTGCCGATATTCCGTGTGGTGCCAGGACAACATCCTCTCCCTCAACGTGATCAAGACAAAGTAGATGATTGAGGACCTACAGGAAAAGGATGACCGAGCACGCCCCGCCCCCATTCTCATCAACGGGGCTGTAGTGGAGCAGGTTGAGAGCTTCAAGTTCCTTGGTGTCCACATCACCACAACACTAACGTGGTCCAAGCACACCATGACAGTCATGAAGCGGGCACGACATTAACCTATTCCCCCTCATGTAACCAATAACATTGGATTTGATTTGATAATTCAGCCCTTTGGTGGCACTGTCAGACGCTGTTATATCACACACCCACAGACACACACACTCCCACACACACACACACAACCATGGTTAGCAGGACCAGAGAGCTATCAATGGGGTCCCGCTCTCAACCACATAAGGATCCTAATGTCAAAGCCTTCCATAATTCCCCAGTGGCCAGCATAGTGTGCTCTTTCAAATGGCTGCAATAGTAGGATTCTATTTCTCACAGCTTTTCCTCATTTCAAACATTGTTCCTTAATGACTGTAAACGATCTGAGGCTAATGGGAGAGAGAAACATGGAGTTTATGTGAAGTAATATCCAATCAAATCAAATGTTATTGGTCACATATTTTTAGCAGATGTTATTGTGGGTGTATCGAAATGCTTGTGTTCCTAGCTCCAACAGTGCAGTAGTATCTGACAATATCAGTGAAGAATTCTGTTCAACAAACAACCCTATATCCAAAATGTTGTTGTTTAAAATAAAGCTTCCTTAATCTCTATAAATCCATTATCATACGGCCAATCACTATTCGCACGATCCACTTTGGAAAGAAACAGTTGCCCAACAGTACATTCCTCCCAGAGCTCTTTCACTCCTCTCAGCACTTCCATTTCTCCTTTTTCTTCTACCCCTTCAAATAATTAGCAGAACGCATATACTGACTGACCGATTGTGTCAACTTCCCATTAAATATTTTGCAGTTCCCCTCTTCTTCCTGTGTTATAGTAGCAGGGTTAAAAGTATGTTTTGCAAATGGCCTGTTCCCATTACTGACCACTGTATGTACTCTTCATAGAAGTTGGCACGGTATCATTAAGGCATCGCCTTACCACATCCCTTCCTCATCACCTTTAACCTGTTAGGCTGGGAGGAGGCTTGGAAGAGTCTGGGAAGAAACACCAAACCACAGCTTGTCACCCAAGCAACTTTTTATAAGAAGAATGCTTTTCAAATCCTGTGTCCTAACTACCGCACTATCACTTACAAAGAATAACATCACATCACTGCGATATCAGTCTTACATGCTGACCAGAACGGACACGTCGCGTGCGCGAGCGTTGCAAAATAAATGTAGAAATCCATGTTATTCAATTATTGCACCCACACTGCTCGCGCGTGCCAACGAGCGTCTGCGTTGCCAAGGGATAAAATAGAACTCCTTTCTATTTCTGACGCAGATCGCGCTGCAAGTCCTGCCTCTCTGATCTCCTCATTGGTTTATAGAAGCAGGTACCCACGTGCCATCTCCTCATTGGTTATACCCACGTGGGTGATTGAAAGACAAAATGTTTTGCCGGTTGTCGTGGTAATACTATGAAAGTGTAGATGCCAATCACCATATAAATTCAAAGATGAAAAATCATAGAAGGAGGAGAGATGACTAGAAACGATTCGGTTGGCCGTTTTATGTGTGAATTAATGGTCGGAGTAGAGGACGTTGTGCATTTCAGGTAAAATAACAACTCAATGTTTATATCCCAGGACAAATTAGCTAGCAACAGCAAGCTAGCTAAATAGGACAAATTAACTAGCAAGTGCAAGCTAACTAGCTAAATTGCCATACATGTTTAATGATTTTCGACCTGTCCCCAAATGAATGTCATTGGTTCCGAGTTTGTTTTGATATTTTAACCTGCGTGTCATGATAGCGTTTGGTGTAGGGGGACTAAATACATTCATGCACAATAGCGCACGATTGCGCCCGCACGCAGCCGGGTTTGGGTTCCGTGTTATACGACAGTAGCTACCAGTAGAAAAACCTATGTAATTATCCTGTAATAATAAACGCAGTTTATGGAATCGGAAAGGTACTATAGTTTAACGTGATATGCCAATGTAAAGTGTTAATCATGACTCTCTGTCATCTCTACCTGAAGTGTTACTCCTGTAGTCTATACATTATAAAAGATAACCACTCTCACTCAGTCAGACACACACACACACACACGCACGCACGCACACACACACACACACACACACACAAGCGTACGCGCATACACACGCACCAGTGGCAGTCAGTGCCACTCACGAATAGAGAGGACCATGTTTTTTATGTGCATGGCCTTATTTCTAGTACAGCATATACTGTAGGATAACTGTCATTGAATGTATTCCATTCACCCAGCTCACTAAAACAATGATAGGTTCAGGCTACAACATGATACTTGAATTTGCCCTGTATCCCTCATGAGGTTGCTACAACCTAGCCTCCGAATTAAAGTTTACAATGTAGGTGCACACACAGACAGTGACACATTCAATACCACCTTGCACACTCTTGCCTGCATCTAGCTGATCTAGGGTGTAATCATCAGTCCAACAGTTGATACAACCTAGCCTACAAAAATAATTTTACAACGTAGGTGTACAGGTCGAGAGACAAATTAAAGTAATCAAAGTTACAGACAGTAACCCCATTTCCATCCACAGTTTTTATGCGAGTAAGGTCATACACTATAAAGAAAAATCAAAACAGCTGTGATGGAAACTGGAAGTTTTGTTACAATTTTATAAATGTAGACAGATCATTTGTTTGCTCGACATGGTGGGGACTTTTTGTGTCTGTTAAATAAATGATGTGTGAAATGGAGGTGGAAACAACTTTATGTGCAAATATTGATATAATAACCATCATATGGAAGTAAACTTGGGAGCCACACATGTTGTGTGGTCCTCCCACTATGATTTGGGAAAGCATGCAGTTTATTAGACTACAGATTAAATACATTATGATGAACTTCACAGGATGGTGAATGTGCAAGGTGATGAGCTTGATGCTCCTTTCCAATTAATATACTCACTCTTATCCATAATAATCTCATCATGTAGACTAGCCTACCAGCACAGCCTATCTGCACTGTATCTGCTAGCTGTTAGCTAGAGTGCACGTGCCAAGACCAGAGTAGGCACATTTTCTACATAACGCAGAAGTTTTTGTGACAAAACGAAAGGTGGAGTTGAAAATGCAATGGAAACATATTGAACTTTAGTTTTTAATTCGATACATGAAAACTTAAGCGAAAAAGTACCTTTCGTGTGCACTAGGTCATCACGCAAGTCCATTTGGTGGAAACACACCACTGGTGGGAAAAATTGCATATTTTCTTTATGCATATTTAAAATATTTGCATTAAAATCTGTCGCCAATTAGATAGACACCTAGCTAGTGACACATTCGATACTACCTTGCACACTCTTGCCTGCATGTAGCTGATCTGAGGTGTAATCACTAGTCCAAACAAGGGTTTCTATTGGAAAAAGTCAGGTAGGTCCCTCCCCATTTCGTTACATTTTGCAACAGAATTGGCAGAATGAATACACCTCTGATCACCCGCACACACAGTCACTTTCATAGCAGCCACATACAGCATCATCACATCGTTTTATAATTCCTTCTCACATCTACGTGCTCTCCTCTCACCTTTTCCCTTCACTTGTGGACATCAGTGCACAACACATCAGCTGTCTGTGACCAGGGGCAAAACCTCTACAATTAAGCCAAACCTTCACACCATAACCGCTAACCGCTACACAGCCTACATCGTTGTCACCATATTAATGTTATAGTAAACAAACTTGATCTAACGGGTTATTAAACCCACAATCCAATCCATGTGTACAATCACGCAGTACAGTGCAAGCAGTTTACATCAAATCAAATTTTATTAGTAACATGAGCCGAATACAACAGTACTTACGATCCCCCAACCAACAACGCAGTTTCAAAAAATACGGACAAGAATAAGAGATAAAAGTAACAAGTAATTAAAGAGCAGCAGTAAAACAACAATAGCAAGACTATATACAGGGGGTACTGGTACAGAGTCAATGTGCAGGGGCACCAGTTAGTTGAGGTAGTATGAAAAAGTAGATAGAGTTATTGAAGTGACTATGCATAGATGACAACAACAGAGAGTAGCAGCAGTGTAAAGACGGGGGGGGGGGGGGGGGGGGTGCAAGTCTGGGTAGCCATCTGATTAGATGTTCAGGAGTCTTATGGCCTGGAGGTAGAAGCTGTTTAGAAGCCTCTTGGGCCTAGACTCCGGTACCCCTTGCCGTGTGGTAGCAGAGATAACAGTCTATGACTAGGGTTGCTGGAGTCCTTGACAATTTAAAAGGCCTTCCTCTGACACAGCCTGGTATAGAGGTCCTGGATGACAGGAAGCTTGGCCCCTGTGATTTACTGGGCTGTTCGCACTACCCTCTGTAGTGCCTTGCGGTCGGAGGACGAGCTGTTGCCATATTAGGCAGTGATGCAACCAGTTATGCTCTCGATGGTGCAGCTGTAGAACGTTTTGAGGATCTGAGGATCCATGCCAAATATTTTCAGTCTCCGTGCCCTCGTGCCCTCTTCACGACTGTCTTTGTGTGTTTAGACCATGTTAGTTTGTTGGTAATGTGGACACCAATGAACTTGAAGCTCTCAACCTGCTCCACTGCAGCCCCATTGATGAGAATGGGGGCATGCTCGGTCCTCCTTTTCCTGTAGTCCACAATCATCTCCTTTGTCTTGATCACGTTGAGGGAGAGGTTGTTGTCCTGGCACCACACGGCCAGGTCTCTGACCTCCTCCCAATAGGCAGTCTCGTCGTTTTCTGTGATCAGGCCTACTGTACCACTGTTGTGTCATCGGCAAATTAAATGATGGTGTTGGAGTCGTGCCTGGCCGTGTAGTCATGAGTGAACAGGGAATACATGAGGGAGCTGAGCACGCACCCCAGAGGGGCCCCTGTGTTGAGGCTCAGCGTGGGAGATGAGTTGCTACCCACCCTCACCACCTGTGGGCGGCCCGTCAGGAAGTCCAGGATCCAATTGCAGAGGGAGGTATTTAGTCCCAGGGTCCTTAGCTTATTGATGAGCTTTGAGGGCACTATGGTGTCGAACGCTAAGCTGTAGTCAATGAATAGTATTCTCATATAGGTGTTCCTTTTGTCCAGGTGGGAAAGGGCAGAGTGGAGTGCAATAGAGATTGCATCATCTGTCGACCTGTTGGGCGGTATGCAAATTGCAGTGGGTCTAGGGTTTCTGGGATGATGGTGTTGATGTGAGCCATGACCAGCCTTTCAAAGCACTTCATGGCTACAGACGTGAGTGCTACGGGTCGGTAGTCATTTAGGCACATTACCTTAGTGTTCTTGGGCACAAGCACTATGGTGGTCTGTTTAAAACATGTTGGTATTACTGACTCGGACAGGGAATGGTTGAAAATGTCAGTGAAGACACTTGCCATTTGGTCAGTACATGCTCGCAGTACACGTTCTGGTAATCTGTCTGGCCCTGCTGCCTTGAGAATGTTGACCTGTTTCAAAGGTCTTACTCACATCGGCTGCAGAGAGCGTGATCACACAGTCTTCCGGAACAGCTGGTGCTCTCATGCGTGTTTCAGTGTTATTTGCCTCAAAGCGAGCATAGAAGTAATTTACATCATCCAGTAGGCTCATGTCACTGGGCAGGTCTTGGCTGTGCTTCCCTTTTTAGTCTGTAATGGTTTGCAAGCCCTGCCACATCCGACGAGTATCAGAGCCGGTGTAGTATGATTCGATATTAGTCCCGTGTTGACACTTTGCCTGTTTGATGGTTCATTGAAGGTTTAGCGGTTACACCGGCAGGCCACGGTGGAAATAAATTAATAATACCGAAAGCTTCCCTTGACTTGGAAGAGTTGCAGTGTTGGGTGCCTTAACCAGCTAACATAAATAGCATTCCTCTCTATTTGGTTGCTGAATAGGCTAAATTAGCTGTGTTAGCTAAGTAAGTGAAAGGTAAACTAAGAAGAAAATAATATGCAATGAAATATAGCTCTCTTTATCTCTCTCTTTTCTTTGCTGCTTCTCTAATTTTTTAAGAAATGTATTTGTTCAAACCTGTTCAACTATTGTCTTTCTCTCTGTTTGAGTCAACAACTGAGCACACTTTATGAACAACAATGCTTGTTTCAAACAATTAAAAAAATTGTCCACAATTTAAAAAGTACTACTATTTAAAGCCCAAAGAACATCACTTACCAGAATGCTAACAAAATGCTAACAAATATTAAGGAATTCTCATAGTGAATGCTAACTAAATGCTAACAAGAACATTGCAAACATTTTGTTTGAAACATACAGTTTCTGACCTAAACTATAAAAGTATAAAAGTAACTGAAAATTGCTACTCACAGTTTTTCTGCACGCACAAAACGAATATTAACCACGAGGGGATTCTCTGCTATTACAAAGCTCATGCTTGATTTTGGAAGTCACTAACCACTTAGCTAGAGAGCGAACTAGCTACTAAATTAGCAAACCAAATGCAGGACATTTAGCAGATTTAAGACAGTTACCGTAATAGTTATAAGATATCTAGCTGGCAAACATTTAGCTGTGAATTCCATACTATACTTAGATCACCTGGCGCATGACACTGAGTGATTCACAAGGCTCTGGTCTCTCATGGTTGTGTGCTTGCAAACATACACCATGTGACACATGACTGGGGACACCCATAGGCTATATAGTAATGTGACAGCTGAAAATGAAGAATGCAATGTTCTTTATCTCCTAACGTATTGCACAAGTTGACTGCAGGTATTTACTTAAAACGTATCAACAAATATTCAAATGTAGAAAACAAAACGTTAAATAAATCGTTTCAGCCGTATTGACGGTATTGAAAAACCATCCTGTGGCTTTTTCCAAATTCGCCAGTATACGGTATATACCGTATACCGCCCAAGCCTACCGCCCAAGCCTCCATTGACACACACACACGCACACACACACACACACACACACACACACACACACACACACACACACACACACACACACACACACACACACACACACACACACACACACACGCACACACACACAGAAACACACACACGCACACACGCACACACACACACAGAAACACACACACACACACACACACACACACACACACACACACACACACACACACACACACACACTCACGCTAACACTAACACTAACACATTCACTAACACACATCCACAGTCCTCATTCCATCCCTGAACCCTTAGTGTTGGACTCACACATCTTCACATACAAGTCTCACTCTCCCTCTCCATAAAGACTCAGGGACCAATCTAGTCAGATACCATTCTGACTTGGCCATTAAAATACCCTAGGCATCAGGTGGTGACTCCATCAGAAATCCGAAAATATTGTCAAATTGCTTAAAGAGAATCGTGAGAATAGAACAAATAATAATAGACCTCAAGAACAAATACCAGAGTAGGCATTTTTGCATTTCCTGTATGAAATCATTTGTAAAAAAAAAAACATGAACAATGACATTCTGTCACATTAGAAAACTAAATGCAGAAAATCCTGGTACTGCATGCCAATAAATAAACTAAAGGTCAGTGTAATAACTAATTAGTGACATGAATTGCATACAATACTAACAAGACCTTATTCATCGCACAATATACTGAATTAATTATCAAATTATCAATTATCAAATTGAACGACCATCAATGGATTTGACAGAAAATCGGAAATAAATCCATTATTATTACTATTCAATTAGTTTATAAATGCATGGCTACATAATTTCTATACAGACTAGTAAATAGCCTACGTCAGTGAAATTGTGTTTCCACCTGCTAACATAGAGTCCACAAAATAACAGTTAGACTACCTGGCGCGACAGGTGCAATGTTCGGCATCTTCATATATGACACAGTATTGTGGCTTTTAGAAAGACCTAAATACACATTTTCAAGATGTTCTTTGGTCAAATATAAATCAAACACTTACTTTGAGAAACAGATATAGGACAATAGACGCCCTGAGAAGAACACCGAAGCACGACATTCGGCTCATGATGCCGGACAGTTTTGAAAAACTTCACACGCGTTTCTTGCCAGCGAGCACTTGCATTTTTTAAACTTTCCTTTTCTTGAAAAAAAATCTCCTTTACTTTTGATTCTATGTGCTGAGCCTTGTCACTGGTGTGGTCCTATAAACCGTTGCGCTGGCTCCGATCGCCAAATGAGCAGTAGTGTATAGGAATAAGTAACTTTTCTGTGTCGCAAGTAACGGGGTGGAGCGGTAGCCAGTGGCGTCACTTTCAGAAGTTAAAGTTCTGTGCATGCCTGCAGCTGCCAGTCAGTTTGGCTACGCGCCTCCCTCTCTCTCCCTCGGTCTCTGTCAATGTTCTCTGCCGTCATTTCATCGATGCTGTTGCTAAAGTTACCGCATCCTTTTCCTCTGCGAGGACTTTGGGGTAGGAGTCTGTCATTCAGAAATGTAGCCATCCCACATTCTTGCCATAACTCCATGAGAGAGGGTTAATGAATGCATCCATGGGGTCTCGCAACAATACCAAGCACAGCTAAGGCAAATGTTTATCGAAACAAATATCAATACCTTCTGTAAAAGTGGACATAAAAAGTCCTATGTCAACATACACTGAACAAACATATAAACGCAACATTTAAAGTGTTGGTTCAATGTTTCATGAGCTGAAATAAAATATCCCACACATTTTCAATAGGCACAAAAAGCTTATTTCACTAAAATGTTGTGCACAATTTTGTTTACATGAGCATTTGTCCTTTGCACAGATATTCCACCCACCTGAGAGGTGTGGAATATCAAGAAGCTGATTAAACAGCATGATCATTACACAGGTGCACCTTGTGCTGGGGACAATAAAAGGCCACTCTAAAATGTACAGTTTTGTCACACAACACTCTGCCACAGATGTCCCAAGTTTTGAAGGGAGCGGGCAATTGTCATGCTGACTGCAGGAATGTCTACCAGAGCTGTTGCCAGAGAATGGAATGTTCGTTTTTCTACCATAAGCCGCCTCCAACATTGTTTTTGAGAATTTGGCAGTACATCCAACCGGCCTCACGACCTTAGACCACGTGTATGGCGTCGTGTGGGTGAGCAGTTTGCTGACAGCAATTTGAATGCACAAAAATACTGTGACGAGATCCTGAGGCCCATTGTGAGGCCCAGATTTGTTAAGGTATCTGTGACCAACAGACGCATATATGTATTCCCAGTCTTGTGAAATCCATAGATTATGGCCTAATGAATTTATTTCAATTGACTGATCTCCTCATGTGACCTGTAACTTAGTAAAAATCTTTTTAAATTGTTGCATGTTGCAGTCATATTTTTGTTCAGCATAAATAATATCAATGTGATTTCTATTGTGTAAACCCTATCCAGAACATACAGCGCTCATGCTTACCTTAGACACCCTACCAACAAACCCCTAACACCCTCATCTATGTCCATGGAGGTATTCAGTATTCTCCCTTGCTTAATGTATCTGAATTCCGTTGATGATTACATGTTGAGGGACTATTTTAAGCACCACTTGTGTTTGACAACTGCACTGCCCACTCTGTCACTGATCTCCCCTCATTCTGGGTCCCCGTCATCCTCTGACAGACAGACATCTGCTTCTCAGACCAGCTTGATTGAATGTGATTAAAAGAAACTCAGTTTGAAGTGACATTGAGTTGATTTTGCCATGCTATTTGGAATTTGTGTGTGAGTGCGTGTGTGTGTGTGTGTGTCTGGTTGCAGGACCAAGGCTCCTCATCTCCTCATGATGAGTTCATCTTCTTCCTGACAGAATGAATGGATGCGTCACAGCGACCACTGTCCACCAGGATGTCTGAGTAAGTTCCATCATTCCCCCCAGATCAGTACTGCCCTCTGTCTCTGTTTCTGCCTCTGCTTCTTTCTCTCTCTCTCTCTCTCTTTCGTTCTCTTTATGAATCTTTGCGTCTCTCTCTCACTCTCTTTCTTTATCTGTGTCGCTCTCTTTCTCTTTTCTCTTTTTAAATCTTTCCCTCCCTCTCGCTTGCTCCCTCCCTCCCCTTCCTTCAGACCAGGGGAGAATGACTTCCCCTTGTCATTGAAGCCACGGAAGTTCAGGCCGTACTGCAGGCACATTGTTAGCAGAAAACAGGTTCCCCATTATAGTAAATGGAAAAATGTTAATCTTCATGGTCAATCTTTGTGTAAATAAAAATGTTTTAGAAGACAATCATGATACCAATAATTGCTTCTAATACACCAGATGCATGTCCTTGAACCGATTATTTTAAAATCACACACAGTATGTGCAGTATCCTGGTCGGTCTTCAACTTGAGTTACAACTTCAGAGGGGGCAGCACTGAACTAGTCTGCAACATCACTTCCTGGAGTAGCTCAAACTGCACATGTTATGTCTCCACGAAATGCCATCTTACAGTTTTTTCCAACTGCTTACACACTTTTTCAAAACTGTCTCCTTTTTTTCAAATCTCTACACACAATTCCCAAAACTGCACACACAAACTGCAAAAAGCCTCACATCTCCTTCAAAATGTAACACTGCATTCAAAATAACATAAACACATGTCAGAATGAAGCATTTACATCAAATGACAAACACAAACAAACACAAACATTTTTGGATACACCATGTAAACACTGTTGTTCTAAATCTAAAGCTCTTTGGTCTTTCATAGGCTTATATCTACATTTCAATACAATGTTCTACAGTGAAAGTAATCTGCTGAGAGGGGTAACAAGTACACTGTAAACACCAATGCAATGTAGGAACAGAAAATATTTATTAGGCCAAACATTACTGTTGTATACAGTAGCATACAACAAAACCATAAACATATATAAACCAAAAGTATTTTCTTCAGAACACAGTAAAGAACACAATTGTGTGTGTGGGGTCCCGGGGGGGTAGTCCAGGAATTGGTGGGGGGGGGGGGGGGGGGGGGGGGCAGTCACCAGTGCTAAGCTACGCTTCATCTCTTCTCCGGCCTGGGTCTGGCCACAATACTTTGTACACATCACAAGATACTTCCCTCGATGTATGGCAAGAGAAAACGTATCTCCTAGCATGGCGTATCCAACCTTGGACAGAGGCAACCTCTATGTCCCCACATGGAGGGAAGTATCTCCTAGCATGGCGTATCCAACCTTGGACAGAGGCAACCTCTATGTCCCCACATGGAGGGAAGTATCTCCTAGCATGGCGTATCCAACCTTGGACAGAGGCAACCTCTATGTCCCCACATGGAGGGAAGTATCTCCTAGCATGGCGTATCCAACCTTGGACAGAGGCAACCTCTATGTCCCCACATGGAGGGAAGTATCTCCTAGCATGGCGTATCCAACCTTGGACAGAGGCAACCTCTATGTCCCCACATGGAGGGAAGGATCTCCTAGCATGGCGTATCCAACCTTGGACAGAGGCAACCTATATGTCCCCACATGCGTCCTCCATTGCCTGGAGAAGCGGCATGCGGGTATAGGGTTGGCAATCATACACTTTCCAGCGCCAGGCTGAGAAGAATTCCTCTATGGGATTTAGAAAAGGTGAATATGGGGGTAGTTACAAAACTACAAATTGTGGATGGGTGGCAAACCAGTTTTGGACCAGAACAGCCCGGTGAAAACTAACATTGTCCCATAAAACCACAAATCTAGCAGGCTCCTGATCTGGATCAGGGACAAGCATTGTGTAAATTGCATCCAGAAAAGTGAGCATATGGCCAGTGTTGTACGGACCCAGTGTGGCATTGTGATGGAGGATGTGCCTCTCTCATGGTCAAACCGTGGTTGATCACATGATCAACAAGTGTTGCCCTAATCTCATTAGAGATGGCTCTCCTTCCTTTTCTTCTTTGTCCTCATCCTCTTCTTCCTCTTCCTCTCCCTCCTACTCCTCTTGCTCTCTGTCCAAACAGGTAATCTGACCTTTGACCTATTTATAGGCCTATACTACAGTAAAGCAGTGATTGGTTAGTGATCAGTTAAGCTATTAGTGTTTGCACATGTGAGGAGTGTGTGTGTGTGACCTGGTGAATAAGTGTAGCATTTTGATTGGTTGTGTTTGTAAAAGGAAAGCAAGTCACTTCCTGTTCGATTTTTGTGTTTTAGGTAGAGAATTGTGAGTAGTGTTTTGAAAAAAGTGTTTTATGCAATTGACAACTGAGTCAAAGGCTGAGAAATAGCTTATGGTTTTGGATATTTGGTGTGTAGTTTTGCACTTTGAGTGAGAGGTTTCAAAAATCGTGTGACATGAAAAGATTTTGTATGTAAGCAGTTGGAAAAAACTGTAACCGACTTCCTTTGGCTTCAATGCGCTATTGAGTCTTCACACAGGAAGGAATGTTGTCATGTGATTGATGCCTGGGCCATTAATACATACAGTCGTTGCTTTAGACAGTCAAATTATTGCTTGACAGTTTTGAATTTATGGGCTAAGCATACACATTCATTCTATTTCTGTTATGTGGATAGCCAAGTCAATAGACTAATAAGGAAAAGTGGGTAATCTGCCTACATAGCTGTGTTTTCTGGACTATTGTCTTTCTCTCTTTGAGTCAACTGCTCACCACATTTTATGCACTGCAGTGCTAGCTAGTTGTAGCTTATGCTTTCAGTACTAAATTCATTCTCTGATCCTTTGATTTGGTGGACAACATGTCAGTTCATGCTGCAGGAGCTCTGATAGGTTGGAGAACATTCTCCAGAAGTTGTCATAGTTACTGTGTAAGTCTATGGAATGGGGTGAGAACCATGAGCCTCCTATGTTTTGTACTGAAGTCAATGTACCCAGAGGAGGACGGAAGCTAGCTGTCCTCCAGCTACACCATGGTGCTACCCTACAGAATACTGTTGAGGCTACTGTAGACCTTCATTGCAAAACAGTGTGTTTTAATCAATTATTTGGTGACGTGATTATATTTAGTATAGTTATATCTAAAAAATCTCTATATTTTTTTTTTAAGTTTCACCATTTTTATTTTTATGAAATTCACTGAGGGTCTTCCCAAAGTGAAATATTGTTAATGATATGGCCAAGCAATACACTTCCTTGCCTCTCCATAGCTCTTCTCTGTACGGGATTCTGTCCACCATCATGAGCACATGACCAGTTGACCACAGGAGAATGGTCACTCTGTTTTTGGACACAGTTGGTGAGGTCACTAAGTTACTGTAATAGCCTTTCACATCCCACTGGGGAATTTGGAGCTGGGAGTGTGCGTGTGTGTGTGTGTTTGACTGTGACAGTGCATGTAAGGGTGCACATGTAATGTATGCATTTTGTCCGTGTTGGTCTGTTCGTGTCTGTGAGCCAGATGATGTTTGATCGTTTGTGTGTGTGTGTGTGTGTGTGTGTGTGTGTGTGTGTGTGTGTGTGTGTGTGTGTGTGTGTGTGTGTGTGTGTGTGTGTGTGTGTGTGTGTGTGTGTGTGTGTGTGTGTGTGTGTGTGTGTGTGTGTGTGTGTTTGACTGTGACAGTGCATGTAAGGGTGCACTTGTGCACTTGTTTTGTCTGTGTTGGTCTGTTCGTGTCTGTGAGCCAGATGATGTTTGTTCGTTTGTGTGTGTGTGTGTGTGTGTGTGTTTGACTGTGACAGTGCATGTAAAGGTGCACTTGTGCACTTGTTTTGTCTGTGTTGGTCTGTCTGTGTCTGTGAGCCAGATGATGCTTCACCCAAACAAACATTTAATGGAAAGCTAGACTGCCCATATCCTCCAATCCAGTGCATGTGAAGACTGAGTGTCTGTTAGTGGCCAGGACTAAATATAGCAGCCACCTTCATTGTGTGAGTTTCTTCCTTCCGTCTAAACAGGCCACAATGCAAATCAGATGCACTCATTACCCTGACAGGAGCCAGGGCTGAACTACCATGTAAATGATGCATCCACATACCTATTCCCATAATACAGGACTGCATTCTGGGAAGAATGACTTAGTGTAAACAGGAGTTACTGTACGCTATTGTTCTGATGCGAAGAATCACCACCTGTCTGCCTGTTGACTGGTTCCTTGCAGATCAGACAGTCTGTGGCTGTGCAGTTGAATCACTCGTATCTGATTGTCATGGTGGAAGCAGAAAAACAATGTACTGTCCTATGACTCTGCCTAGGCCCAAGGAGCGCGTTCTCATATGAGGCCTTGTATTTTTACATTCTGTACATTGAAAGTTACTGTATGCTCCATCATCACTCTTTGAAAAAATGGTTCCCAAAGGGTCCTTAGGCTCTCCCTAAGTCACGACTTCCGCCGAAGTTGGTGCCTCTCCTTGTTCTGGTGGCGTTCGGCGGTCATCGTCACCGGCTTTCTAGCTGCCACCGATCCATGTTTCTGTTTTCCGTTTGTTATGTCTTGAGTGTACACATTAAGTTATTATTATTTCCCTATTTAACCCTCTGGTTCCCATGATGTTTTGTGCCTGATTATTCCTGGTTTGTGTTAGTCGTGTGTGTTAGGGTTGTTATCCCTGCGTGGATTATTTTAGCTGATTTATTTTTCTGAGTAAAGTACATTATATTACTCAGTTCTGTGTCCTGCGCTTGACTCCGTCCTCACCTCTGCACAACTGACAAACAGTGAGGGAAAAAAGTATTTGATCCCCTGCTGATTTTGTACGTTTGCCCACTGACAAAGAAATGATCAGTCTATAATTTTAATGGTAGGTTTATTTGAACAGTGAGAAACAGAATAACAACAAAAAATCCAGAAAAACGCATGTCAATAATTTTATAAATTGATTTGCATTTTAATGAGAGAAATAAGTATTTGACCCCCTCTCAATCAGAAAGATTTCTGGCTCCCAGGTGTCTTTTATACAGGTAACGAGCTGAGATTAGAAGCACACTCTGAAAGGGAATGCTCCTAATCTCAGTTTGTTACCTGTATAAAAAGACACCTGTACACAGAAGCAATCAATCAATCAGATTCCAAACTCTCCACCATGGCCAAGACCAAAGAGCTCTCCAAGGATGTCAGGGACAAGATTGTAGACCTACACAAGGCTGGAATGGGATACAAGACCATCGCCAAGCAGCGTGGTGAGAAAGTGACAACAGTTGGTGCGATTATTCGCAAATGGAAGAAACACAAAAGAACTGTCAATCTCCCTCGGCCTGGGGCTCCATGCAAGATCTCACCTCGTGGAGTTGCAATGATCATGAGAACGGTGAGGAATCATCCCAGAACTACACGGGAGGATCTTGTCAATGATCTCAAGGCAGCTGGGACCATAGTCACCAATTGGTAACACACTACGCCGTGAAGGACTGAAATCCTGCAGCGCCCGCAAGGTCCCCCTGCTCAAGAAAGCACATATATATGCCTATCTGAAGTTTGCCAATGATCATGTGAATGATTCAGAGGACAACTGGGTGAAAGTGTTGTGGTCAGATGAGACCAAAATGGAGCTCTTTGGCATCAACTCAACTCGCCGTGTTTGGAGGAGGAGGAATGCTGCCTATGACCCCAAGGACACCATCCCCACCGTCAAACATGGAGGTGGAAACATTATGCTTTGGGGGACAGGACAACTTCACCACATCAAAGGGACAATGGACGGGGTCATATAGTGTAAAAACTTGGCTGAGAACCTCCTTCCCTCAGCCAGGGCATTGAAAATGGGTCATGGATGGGTATTCCAGCATGACAATGACCCAAAACACACGGCCAAGGCAACAAAGGAGTGGCTCAAGAAGAAGAACATTAAGGTTCTGGAGTGGCCTAGCCAGTCTCCAGACCTTAATCCCATAGAAAATCTGTGGAGGGAGCTGAAGGTTTGAGTTTCCAAACGTCAGCCTCGAAACCTTAATGACTTGGACAAAATCGCTCCTGAGATGTGTGCAAACCTGGTGGCCAACTACAAGAAACGTCTGACCTCTGTGATTGCCAACAAGGGTTTTGCCACCAAGTACTAAGTTGTCACCCCCTGACCGTAGAGGTATTTTTATTCTCTATGTTTTGTTGGTCAGGGTGTGACTCGGGTGGGAAACTCTATGTTCTTTGTTTCTATGTTTTGGCTGGATATGGTTGTCAATCAGGGACAGCTGTCTATCGTTGTCTCTGATTGGGAATCATACTTAGGCAGCCTTTTTTCCTTTTGTAATGGTGGGTAGTTGTCTTTGTTAGTGGCATTATAGCCTAAGTAAGCTTCACGGTCGTTTCCTTGTTCTTTGTTTTGTTGGCGACATGTATCAATAAAAGAAATGTACGCTCACCATGCTGCACCTTGGTCTGGTCATTTCCACGACGACAGCGATCATAAGTCATGTTTTGCAGAGGGGTCAAATGCTTATTTCCCTCATTAAAATGCAAATCAATTTATACAATTTTTGACATGCGTTTTTCTGGATTTTTTGTTGTTATTCTGTCTCTCAATGTTCAAATAAACCTACCATTAAAATTATAGACTGATCATTTCTTTGTCAGTGGGCAAACGTACAAAATCAGCAGGGGATCAAATACTTTTTTCCCTCACTGTATGACACCCCATAGGAGAACCCAGAAAGGGATCCACCAGGAACCAAAAAGAGTTCTTCGAAGGGTTATCTTATGGGGACAGCCGAAGAACCCTTTTAGGTTCTACATAGCACCTTTATTTCCACGAGTGTAGCAGTCATCTGGGTTAAGCAAGGAGGCCATTTTGTGCCGTTGTTCATCTCATGTTACATACAGTAAATCAACATGGAAACCAGTATGTGCCCATGTAGACTGCCTGCTATAATTCTGGCCACACATTTCAATGACAAGGATTTGAGTAGAATTTACAAATAGTCTATACTTCATCCTAGTTATAAAAGTATAATATATTACATTGGCATACAATAAAGTACTATTTTCTCTTAATGAGGACAACTTTCACTTCTTTGTTTCAGTAGCTACTCACACCTACAGAGAAACGCTCTGCCTCATAACCCTTGAGCAGGCGATGCAGCCACACAGTCACTTCCTCTTTTTCATCTCATCTCTCTCTCTCTCTCTCTCTCTACCTCTCTCTCATTCTACCTCGCTCTCTTTCTCTCTCTCTCTCTACCTCTCTCTCACTCTACCTCACTCTCTTTCTCTCTCTCTCTCTACTTCTCTCTCGCTCTCATGTATTTTCCATCCAAGCATTGAGTTCACTGAGGCACAAAGATAAAAGCAAAACACACCATGAAAGCAAATCTTCAATGTAACAAAAAATGTAAATGCGTGCCTCCATGCGTGCTTCCATGACGACGCCTAGATGGCCTTCTTTATGTCACACATAATAAAGGCACAGAGTTCTGTTGGTTCAGGAAGCTGCTGATTCTCTTCATAATTAAATACTGATTGTAGTATGCAGCCTATCTATGTGATAATGAATATTATATTTCATACACACACAGAATAACACAATCCCAATGAGTATGACCCTGGTCAAGTTTAAACATCACCCTGAGAGGCCAATCTGTCAAATATTTGACCTTCTTCAAAGAAGAAGAAAGGAGGAAAGGAAACAAAAGCACTCTGGTTCCAGAGCAAATACTGAAGACAATGGAATTTGGTACATATATTTACTTCTGTCCCGGGGTGTCTCGAAAGGGGTCTGGGCCATACGTGTCCCGGGGTGTCTCGAAAGGGGTCTGGGCAATACATGTCCCGGGGTGTCTCGAAAGGGGTCTGGGCCATACGTGTCCCGGGGTGTCTCGAAAGGGGTCTGGGCCATACGTGTCCCGGAGTGTCTCGAAAGGGGTCTGGGCCATACGTGTCCCGGGGTGTCTCGAAAGGGGTGCGGGCAACACGTGTCCCGGGGTGTCTTGAAGAGGTCAGGGCCACACGTGTCCCGGGGTGTCTCGAAAGGGGTGCGGGCAACACGTGTCCCGGGGTGTCTCGAAGAGGTCAGGACCACACGTGTCCCGGGGTGTCTCGAAGAGGTCAGGACCACACGTGTCCCGGGGTGTCTTGAAGAGGTCAGGACCACACGTGTCCCGGGGTGTCTCGAAAGGGGTGCGGGCAACACGTGTCCCGGGGTGTCTTGAAGAGGTCAGGGCCACACGTGTCCCGGGGTGTCTCGAAAGGGGTGCGGGCAACACGTGTCCCGGGGTGTCTCGAAGAGGTCAGGACCACACGTGTCCCGGGGTGTCTCGAAGAGGTCAGGACCACACGTGTCCCGGGGTGTCTTGAAGAGGTCAGGACCACACGTGTCCCGGGGTGTCTCGAAAGGGGTGCGGGCAACACGTGTCCCGGGGTGTCTCAAAGAGGTCAGGACCACACGTGTCCCGGGGTGTCTTGAAGAGGTCAGGGCCACACGTGTCCCGGGGTGTCTCGAAAGGGGTGCGGGCAACACGTGTCCCGGGGTGTCTCGAAGAGGTCAGGACCACACGTGTCCCGGGGTGTCTCGAAGAGGTCAGGACCACACGTGTCCCGGGGTGTCTTGAAGAGGTCAGGACCACATGTGTCCCGGGGTGTCTCGAAGAGGTCAGGACCACACGTGTCCCGGGGTGTCTCGAAGAGGTCAGGACCACACGTGTCCCGGGGTGTCTCGGAGAGGTCAGGACCACACGTGTCCCGGGGTGTCTTGAAGGGGTCAGGACCACACGTGTCCCAGGGTGTCTTGAAGGGGTCAGGACCACACGTGTCCCGGGGTGTCTTGAAGAGGTCAGGACCACACGTGTCCCGGGGTTGTCTTGAAGAGGTCAGGACCACACGTGTCCCGGGGTTGTCTTGAAGAGGTCAGGACCACATGTGTCCCGGGGTGTCTTGAAGAGGTCAGGACCACACGTGTCCCGGGGTGTCTTGAAGGGGTCAGGACCACATGTGTCCCGGAGTGTCTTGAAGGTTCCAGGACTACACTTACAGTATCATCTAGACTAAGACAAGTAGAGTTATATTCTGTTATATTATACTATCTTCTCTTATCTATTTATTATTAAATAAATAATTCATATGTATTATTATTTATTTATCTATATATTGTCTATTGAACTATCTTCTTCTTTTAGATCATGAGGGCTCAATCAGGGGTGTTAATTGGTATGGCAGAGTATGGCAGTCACTAGCTCAACACCAACAATTTAAAAAAGGTTACTAAAATCACTCAAATTCCAATTAAAAGGCAAATGCAGTTTAGCAGTATTAGAGGGCTATTAGAGGGTATTGGCTTTAGGATCATGCAGACCTCTCAGAGCGGGCGGACAAGCTCTGTGTTTACCAGTAGTAGGGTAGGTAGCATGTTTTAGCACCATGCGGATGCCTCAGAATAGCAGGTGAACAGTGTGACTTTTCTCTCAAAACAGTGCAGAGGTTGAAGATGGCTGTGGATGTCTAGGACGCTAGGTAACTGCTATTTGACTTGACATGAAACTACACTAGAGTTTCTAATGCCGGTGCTGAGCTAGGGCGTAGCAGCTAGCCTAATTGCTGTATGACGTGTTTGAGGTGAATGAAACTACAGCAGCTAAGGTGATAATGACTGGATTCAATTTAGCTTGTTGTTGCTGTTTTCCAAATAGCATTTTAGAGTTTTTAAATTGTGTATAAATGTAGTAAATTCGTTTAAACTTTTTTATTTACTGCATTTCTAGACTATTTAAAAACTCTAAAGAGTGTACTGCCTTTTGGGGTGCAGGTGTGGACAACCCTCGTGTAAATCTGCTAGGTAGGTGAGATTTTGCTCCTGCGCTAACAAACCTGATTCTGCTAATCAGCTGCCCTTCCGAACATTCATTACCCATATAAAATGTGCTAGAGCAGAGCCTGTAAAAATAGGTCTCCTATGAGAGGTTGATTCTGTCTCACACAGGGAGATTAAGAGGTGGAGCATGTATACCAGTGGCGGCTGCTGAGGGGAGGACGGCTCATAATAATGGCTGGTATGGAGTGAATGGAATGGCATCAAACACATCATGTATTTGATACCATTCCATTCCCTCCATTCCAGCCATTACACTCCATTCCAGCCATTACACTCCATTCCAGCCATTACACTCCATTCCAGACATTATACTCCATTCCAGACATTATACTGCATTCCAGCCATTATTATGAGCATTCCTCCCCTCAGCAGCCTCCACTGATGTATACAGACCAGATAGGTTGAGCCTGTCTGTATCACACCTTCACACCAGATGGGCAGACAGGATTTTCAGAATGTTATTCCCTGCCAAGTTTATATATAATGTATATTACAAAACACCTGCTTTTGGTATTTTGGGGTATTTTATTAGGACCCCCATTAGCTGTTTCAAAAGCAGCAGCTACTCTTGCAGGGGTCCACACAAAACATGAAATATAATACTGAATAAAATAATACAGAACATCAACAGGCAAGAACAGCTCAAGGACAGAACTAAACTCAGTGTCCTCTCACTGTCAACTGTGTTTATTTTCAGCAAACATAACATGCATAAATATTTGTATGAACATAACAAGATTCAACAACTGAGACATAAACTGAACAAGTTCCACAGACATGTGACTAACAGAAATCTAATTATGTGTCGCTGAACAAAGGGGGGGGGGGGGGGGGGGGGGTCAAAATCAAAAGTAACAGTCAGTATCTGGTGAGGTCACCAGCTCCATTAAGTACTGCAGTGCATCTCCTCCTCATGGACTGCACCAGATTTGCCAGTTCTTACTGTGAGATGTTACCCCAGTCTTCCACCAAGGCACCTGCAAGTCCCCGGACATTTCTGGGGGGAATGGCCCTAGCCCTCACCCTCCGATCTAAAAGGTCCCGGGCGTGCTCAATGGGATTGAGATCCGGACTCTTTGCTGGCCATGGCAGAACACTGACATTCCTGTCTTGCAGGCAATCACACACAGAACGAGCAGTATGGCTGGTGGCATTGTCATGCTGGAGGGTCATGTCAGGATGAGTCTTCAGGAACGGTACCACATGAGGGAGGAGAATGTCATGCATAATATGCATGCCGGTCAATCTTGGCTAAGAGTTGATGAGAGACTGACTGCATAATTTCTTATTTTTATAAGAAACATTAATTTGTTGAAAATCCCAGATTGTTTGCATAGTCAACTTACACACAGCTCTGACACACACACATATCCCACCAGACATGCCACCAGGGGTCTTTTCATAGTCCCCAAATCCAGAACAATTTCAAGAAAGCGTATTGTTTTGTATAGAGCCCTTATTGCATGGAACTTCCTTCCATCTCATATTGCTCAAATAAACAGCAAATATGTATAAAAAAAACAGATAAAGCAACACCTTGTGGCTCAACGCCTCTCCCCTATTGGACCTAGATAGTTTATGTGTATGTATACTGGTCAGAATTGAAAGAATGATGGATGGTGCTTAATACAGGGAAATTCTTGAGGGAAACCTGTTTCAGTCTTCCAGAGATTTGAGACTGGGACGGAGGTTCACCTACCAGCAGGACAATGTCCCTAAGCATACCGCTAAAGCAACACTTGAGTAGTTTAAAGGGAAACATTTAAATGTCTTAGAATGGCATAGTCAAAGCCCAAACCTCAAACCAATTGAGAATCTGTGGTATGACTTAAAGTTTGCTGTACACCAGCTGAACCCATCCAACTTGAATGAGCTGGAGCAGTTTGCCTTGAAGAATGGGCAATATCCCAGTGGCTAGATGTGCCAAGTTCATGGAGACATAACCCAAGAGACTTGCAGCTGTAGTTGCCCGCACCCCTAAATGTTAGTTTCAGGTTGTACAAAATAGGAAAAATGGCAAAGGGGGTGAATACTTTCGCAAGCCACTGAACTCGGAATCCACAATATGGCAGTGGTTGAAAAGCCACTACCACAGACGTTTTTTCAACAACAGGTTATGGTCAATAGTATCAAAGGCTGCATTGAAATCTAACAGTACAGCTCCCACACTCTTCTAATGATCAATTTCTTTCAACCAATCATCAGTCATTTGTGTCAGGACAGTACATGTTGAGTGCCCTTCTCTATAAACATGCTGAAAGTCTGTTGTTAATTTGTTTACAGAGAAATAGCATTGTATTTGGTAAAGCACAATTTTTTCCAACAGTTTGCTAAGAGCTAGCAGCAAACTCCCTTGGGTAGTGGAATGACTTTAGATTCCCTCCAGGCCTGAGGACAAAGACTTTCCTCTATGCTCAGATTAAAGATGTGACAGATAGGAGTGGCTATAGAGTCAGCTACCATCCTCAGTAGGAGTGGCTATAGAGTCAGGTACCATCCTCAGTAGGAGTGGCTATAGAGTCAGGTACCATCCTCAGTAGGAGTGGCTATAGAGTCAGCTACCATCCTCAGTAGGAGTGGCTATAGAGTCAGGTACCATCCTCAGTAGGAGTGGCTATAGAGTCAGGTACCATCCTCAGTAGGAGTGGCTATAGAGTCAGGTACCATCCTCAGTAGGAGTGGCTATAGAGTCAGCTACCATCCTCAGTAGGAGTGGCTATAGAGTCAGCTACCATCCTCAGTAGGAGTGGCTATAGAGTCAGGTACCATCCTCAGTAGGAGTGGCTATAGAGTCAGGTACCATCCTCAATAGGAGTGGCTATAGAGTCAGCTACCATCCTCAGTAGGAGTGGCTATAGAGTCAGCTACCATCCTCAGTAGGAGTGGCTATAGAGTCAGGTACCATCCTCAGTAGGAGTGGCTATAGAGTCAGCTACCATCCTCAGTAGGAGTGGCTATAGAGTCAGCTAGCATCCTCAGTAGGAGTGGCTATAGAGTCAGGTACCATCCTCAGTAGGAGTGGCTATAGAGTCAGCTACCATCCTCAGTAGGAGTGGCTATAGAGTCAGCTACCATCCTCAGTAGGAGTGGCTATAGAGTCAGGTACCATCCTCAGTAGGAGTGGCTATAGAGTCAGCTACCATCCTCAGTAGGAGTGGCTATAGAGTCAGCTACCATCCTCAGTAGGAGTGGCTATAGAGTCAGCTACCATCCTAAGTAGGAGTGGCTATAGAGTCAGCCACCATCCTCAGTAGGAGTGGCTATAGAGTCAGCTACCATCCTCAGTAGGAGTGGCTATAGAGTCAGCTACCATCCTCAGTAGGAGTAGCTATAGAGTCAGCTACCATCCTCAGTAGGAGTGGCTATAGAGTCAGCTACCATCCTCAGTAGGAGTGGCTATAGAGTCAGATACCATCCTCAGTAGGAGTGGCTATAGAGTCAGCTACCATCCTCAGTAGGAGTGGCTATAGAGTCAGCTACCATCCTTAGTAGGAGTGGCTATAGAGTCAGATACCATCCTCAGTAGGAGTGGCTATAGAGTCAGCTACCATCCTCAGTAGGAGTGGCTATAGAGTCAGATACCATCCTCAGTAGGAGTGGCTATAGAGTCAGCTACCATCCTCAGTAGGAGTGGCTATAGAGTCAGATACCATCCTCAGTAGGAGTGGCTATAGAGTCAGGTACCATCCTCAGTAGGAGTGGCTATAGAGTCAGATACCATCCTCAGTAGGAGTGGCTATAGAGTCAGATACCATCCTCAGTAGGAGTGGCTATAGAGTCAGATACCATCCTCAGTAGGAGTGGCTATAGAGTCAGCTACCATCCTCAGTAGGAGTGGCTATAGAGTCAGCTACCATCCTCAGTAGGAGTGGCTATAGAGTCAGATACCATGCTCAGTAGGAGTGGCTATAGAGTCAGGTACCATCCTCAGTAGGAGTGGCTATAGAGTCAGCTACCATCCTCAGTAGGAGTGGCTATAGAGTCAGCTACCATCCTCAGTAGGAGTGGCTATAGAGTCAGCTACCATCCTCAGTAGGAGTGGCTATAGAGTCAGCTACCATCCTCAGTAGGAGTGGCTATAGAGTCAGCTACCATCCTCAGTAGGAGTGGCTATAGAGTCAGGTACCATCCTCAGTAGGAGTGGCTATAGAGTCAGCTAGCATCCTCAGTAGGAGTGGCTATAGAGTCAGGTACCATCCTCAGTAGGAGTGGCTATAGAGTCAGCTACCATCCTCAGTAGGAGTGGCTATAGAGTCAGCTACCATCCTCAGTAGGAGTGGCTATAGAGTCAGGTACCATCCTCAGTAGGAGTGGCTATAGAGTCAGCTACCATCCTCAGTAGGAGTGGCTATAGAGTCAGCTACCATCCTCAGTAGGAGTGGCTATAGAGTCAGCTACCATCCTAAGTAGGAGTGGCTATAGAGTCAGCCACCATCCTCAGTAGGAGTGGCTATAGAGTCAGCTACCATCCTCAGTAGGAGTGGCTATAGAGTCAGCTACCATCCTCAGTAGGAGTGGCTATAGAGTCAGCTACCATCCTCAGTAGGAGTGGCTATAGAGTCAGCTACCATCCTCAGTAGGAGTGGCTATAGAGTCAGATACCATCCTCAGTAGGAGTGGCTATAGAGTCAGCTACCATCCTCAGTAGGAGTGGCTATAGAGTCAGCTACCATCCTTAGTAGGAGTGGCTATAGAGTCAGATACCATCTTCAGTAGGAGTGGCTATAGAGTCAGCTACCATCCTCAGTAGGAGTGGCTATAGAGTCAGATACCATCCTCAGTAGGAGTGGCTATAGAGTCAGCTACCATCCTCAGTAGGAGTGGCTATAGAGTCAGATACCATCCTCAGTAGGAGTGGCTATAGAGTCAGATACCATCCTCAGTAAGTGGCTATAGAGTCAGATACCATCCTCAGTAGGAGTGGCTATAGAGTCAGATACCATCCTCAGTAGGAGTGGCTATAGAGTCAGCTACCATCCTCAGTAGGAGTGGCTATAGAGTCAGCTACCATCCTCAGTAGGAGTGGCTATAGAGTCAGCTACCATCCTCAGTAGGAGTGGCTATAGAGTCAGATACCATCCTCAGTAGGAGTGGCTATAGAGTCAGGTACCATCCTCAGTAGGAGTGGCTATAGAGTCAGCTACCATCCTCAGTAGGAGTGGCTATAGAGTCAGCTACCATCCTCAGTAGGAGTGGCTATAGAGTCAGCTACCATCCTCAGTAGGAGTGGCTATAGAGTCAGCTACCATCCTCAGTAGGAGTGGCTATAGAGTCAGCTACCATCCTCAGTAGGAGTGGCTATAGAGTCAGCTACCATCCTCAGTAGGAGTGGCTATAGAGTCAGCTACCATCCTCAGTAGGAGTGGCTATAGAGTCAGCTACCATCCTCAGTAGGAGTGGCTATAGAGTCAGCTACCATCCTCAGTAGGAGTGGCTATAGAGTCAGCTACCATCCTCAGTAGGAGTGGCTATAGAGTCAGCTACCATCCTCAGTAGGAGTGGCTATAGAGTCAGCTACCATCCTCAGTAGGAGTGGCTATAGAGTCAGGTACCATCCTCAGTAGGAGTGGCTATAGAGTCAGCTACCATCCTCAGTAGGAGTGGCTATAGAGTCAGCTAGCATCCTCAGTAGGAGTGGCTATAGAGTCAGGTACCATCCTCAGTAGGAGTGGCTATAGAGTCAGCTACCATCCTCAGTAGGAGTGGCTATAGAGTCAGCTACCATCCTCAGTAGGAGTGGCTATAGAGTCAGGTACCATCCTCAGTAGGAGTGGCTATAGAGTCAGCTACCATCCTCAGTAGGAGTGGCTATAGAGTCAGCTACCATCCTCAGTAGGAGTGGCTATAGAGTCAGCTACCATCCTAAGTAGGAGTGGCTATAGAGTCAGCCACCATCCTCAGTAGGAGTGGCTATAGAGTCAGCTACCATCCTCAGTAGGAGTGGCTATAGAGTCAGCTACCATCCTCAGTAGGAGTGGCTATAGAGTCAGCTACCATCCTCAGTAGGAGTGGCTATAGAGTCAGCTACCATCCTCAGTAGGAGTGGCTATAGAGTCAGCTACCATCCTCAGTAGGAGTGGCTATAGAGTCAGATACCATCCTCAGTAGGAGTGGCTATAGAGTCAGCTACCATCCTCAGTAGGAGTGGCTATAGAGTCAGCTACCATCCTTAGTAGGAGTGGCTATAGAGTCAGATACCATCCTCAGTAGGAGTGGCTATAGAGTCAGCTACCATCCTCAGTAGGAGTGGCTATAGAGTCAGATACCATCCTCAGTAGGAGTGGCTATAGAGTCAGCTACCATCCTCAGTAGGAGTGGCTATAGAGTCAGATACCATCCTCAGTAGGAGTGGCTATAGAGTCAGCTACCATCCTCAGTAGGAGTGGCTATAGAGTCAGATACCATCCTCAGTAGGAGTGGCTATAGAGTCAGATACCATCCTCAGTAGGAGTGGCTATAGAGTCAGCTACCATCCTCAGTAGGAGTGGCTATAGAGTCAGCTACCATCCTCAGTAGGAGTGGCTATAGAGTCAGCTACCATCCTCAGTAGGAGTGGCTATAGAGTCAGGTACCATCCTCAGTAGGAGTGGCTATAGAGTCAGGTACCATCCTCAGTAGGAGTGGCTATAGAGTCAGCTACCATCCTCAGTAGGAGTAGCTATAGAGTCAGCTACCATCCTCAGTAGGAGTGGCTATAGAGTCAGCTACCATCCTCAGTAGGAGTGGCTATAGAGTCAGCTACCATCCTCAGTAGGAGTGGCTATAGAGTCAGCTACCATCCTCAGTAGGAGTGGCTATAGAGTCAGGTACCATCCTCAGTAGGAGTGGCTATAGAGTCAGCTACCATCCTCAGTAGGAGTGGCTATAGAGTCAGCTACCATCCTCAGTAGGAGTGGCTATAGAGTCAGCTACCATCCTCAGTAGGAGTGGCTATAGAGTCAGCTACCATCCTCAGTAGGGGTGGCTATAGAGTCAGCTACCATCCTCAGTAGGAGTGGCTATAGAGTCAGGTACCATCCTCAGTAGGAGTGGCTATAGAGTCAGCTACCATCCTCAGTAGGAGTGGCTATAGAGTCAGCTACCATCCTCAGTAGGAGTGGCTATAGAGTCAGCTACCATCCTCAGTAGGAGTGGCTATAGAGTCAGGTACCATCCTCAGTAGGAGTGGCTATAGAGTCAGCTACCATCCTCAGTAGGAGTGGCTATAAAGTCAGCTACCATCCTCAGTAGGAGTGGCTATAGAGTCAGCTACCATCCTCAGTAGGAGTGGCTATAGAGTCAGCTACCATCCTCAGTAGGAGTGGCTATAGAGTCAGCTACCATCCTCAGTAGGAGTGGCTATAGAGTCAGCTACCATCCTCAGTAGGAGTGGCTATAGAGTCAGCTACCATCCTCAGTAGGAGTGGCTATAGAGTCAGCTACCATCCTCAGTAGGAGTGGCTATAGAGTCAGATACCATCCTCAGTAGGAGTGGCTATAGAGTCAGCTACCATCCTCAGTAGGAGTGGCTATAGAGTCAGCTACCATCCTCAGTAGGAGTGGCTATAGAGTCAGATACCATCCTCAGTAGGAGTGGCTATAGAGTCAGCTACCATCCTCAGTAGGAGTGGCTACAGAGTCAGATACCATCCTCAGTAGGAGTGGCTATAGAGTCAGATACCATCCTCAGTAGGAGTGGCTATAGAGTCAGCTACCATCCTCAGTAGGAGTGGCTATAGAGTCAGCTACCATCCTCAGTAGGAGTGGCTATAGAGTCAGCTACCATCCTCAGTAGGAGTGGCTATAGAGTCAGATACCATCCTCAGTAGGAGTGGCTATAGAGTCAGGTACCATCCTCAGTAGGAGTGGCTATAGAGTCAGCTACCATCCTCAGTAGGAGTGGCTATAGAGTCAGCTACCATCCTCAGTAGGAGTGGCTATAGAGTCAGCTACCATCCTCAGTAGGAGTGGCTATAGAGTCAGCTACCATCCTCAGTAGGTGTGGCTATAGAGTCAGCTACCATCCTCAGTAGGAGTGGCTATAGAGTCAGGTACCATCCTCAGTAGGAGTGGCTATAGAGTCAGCTACCATCCTCAGTAGGAGTGGCTATAGAGTCAGCTACCATCCTCAGTAGGAGTGGCTATAGAGTCAGCTACCATCCTCAGTAGGAGTGGCTATAGAGTCAGCTACCATCCTCAGTAGGAGTGGCTATAGAGTCAGCTACCATCCTCAGTAGGAGTGGCTATAGAGTCAGCTACCATCCTCAGTAGGAGTTGCTATAGAGTCAGCTACCATCCTCAGTAGGAGTGGCTATAGAGTCAGCTACCATCCTCAGTAGGAGTAGCTATAGAGTCAGCTACCATCCTCAGTAGGAGTGGCTATAGAGTCAGCTACCATCCTCAGTAGGAGTGGCTATAGAGTCAGATACCATCCTCAGTAGGAGTGGCTATAGAGTCAGCTACCATCCTCAGTAGGAGTGGCTATAGAGTCAGATACCATCCTCAGTAGGAGTGGCTATAGAGTCAGATACCATCCTCAGTAGGAGTGGCTATAGAGTCAGCTACCATCCTCAGTAGGAGTGGCTATAGAGTCAGATACCATCCTCAGTAGGAGTGGCTATAGAGTCAGCTACCATCCTCAGTAGGAGTGGCTATAGAGTCAGATACCATCCTCAGTAGGAGTGGCTATAGAGTCAGCTACCATCCTCAGTAACTTTCCATCTAAGTTATCAATGCCAGAAGGTTCGTCTTTATTGATCGATAAGAAAAAATATCCAAATTGCACTGCTTATCTTTCATTATTAGTTTTTTTATGCATAAATATAATTGCTCACTGTTCGTTGTTGGCATTTCCTGCCTAAGTTTTCCCACTTTGCCAATGAAATAATAATTAAAATAATTGCCAACATCAAATAATAAGCCATCTGATTCAATGAAAGATGGAGTTGAATTTGTCTTTCTGCCCATAATTTCATTTAAAGTTCTCCAAAGTTTTTTTTCCATCATTCTTTATATCATTGATCTTGGCTTCATAATTCAGTTTCTTCTTTTTTTTGTTGAGTTTAATCACATCATTTCTCAATTTGCAGTAAGTCAGCCAATCAGATGTGCAGCCAGACTTATTACCCACTCCTATTGCCCCCATCTCTTTCAACCATACAGTTTTTCAATTCCTCATCAATCCATGGAGCCTTAACAGTTCTAACAGTCAGTTTCTTAACGAGTGCATGTTTATCAATAATTGGAAGAAGCAATTTCATAAATTCATCAAGTGCAGCATCTGGATGCTCCTCATTAATCACATCATACCAACAAATATTTGTAACATCATCCACATAAGAGTCACAGCAAAGTCTTTTGTATGATCTCTTATAGCCTAGCGGTTAGAGCGTTGGACTAGTAACTGAAAGGTTGCAAGTTTGAATCCCTGAGCTGACAAGGTACAAATCTGTTGTTCTGCCCCTGAACAGGCAGTTAACCCACTGTTCCTAGGCTGTCATTGAAAATAAGAATTTGTTCTTAACTGACTTGCCTAGTTAAATAAAGGTTTTTTTATTTTTATTTTTTTAAATACAATTTTAGGCCCAGTTGTTGGAACTTTGGCTTTCCTGGATATAGCAACTATATTGTGATCACTGCATCCAATACGGATACAGCTTTAGTACAAAGTTCTACTGTATTAGTAAAGATGTGATCAATACATGTGGATGATGTTGTTCCTGTAGTGTTTATAAACACCCTGGTAGGTTGATTAAAACCTCTTACGGCTGGGGGGCAGAATTGAGTAGCTTGGATGGATAACGTGCCCAGAGTAAACTGCCTGCTATTCAGGCCCAGAAGCTAAGATATGCATATAGTATAATTAATAGATTTGGATAGAAAACACTCTGAAGTTTCTAAAACTGTTTGAATGATGTATGTGAGTATTACAGAACTCATTCCCAGCCTGGTGCAGGTCTACAATTTTGTTTTTGGTGTCCTTTGACAGCTCTTTGGTCTTGGTCATAGTGGAGTTTGGAGTGTGACAGTTTGAGGTTGTGGACAGGTGTCTTTTATACTGATAACAAGTTCAAACAGGTGCCATTAATACAGGTAACGAGTGGAGGACAGAGGAGCCTCTTAAAGAAGAAGTTACGGGTCTGTGAGAGCCAGAAATCTTGCTTGTTTGTAGCTGACCAAATACTTATTTTCCACCATAATTTGCAAATAAATTCATAAAAAATCCTACAATGTGATTTTCGGGATTTTTTTTCCTAATTTTGTCTGTCATAGTTGAAGTGTACCTATGATGAAAATTACAGGCCTCTCTCATCTTTTTAAGTGGGAGAACTTGCACAATTGGTGACTGACTAAATACTTTTTTGCCCCACTGTATTATATAATTCCTGACTGTTAGCACTTGGTGGCCTATGGCAACACCCCAAAATAAAAGGTTTTAGATGTGCCAAGTGAACCTGCAACCACAACACTTCAATAACACTTGACATAAGATCTTCTCTAAGCATTACAGGGATATGGCTCTGAATATATACAGCAACACCTCCCCCATAAGCATTTCTACCTATAGGGGAGGTGTTGCACATTGCTTATGGGGGAGTTGTTGCATGTTTTCCATGACAGGTGAATCCAGGTGAAAGCTATGATCCCTTATTGATGTCACTTATTTAATCCACTTCATTCAGTGTAGATGAAGTGGATGAGACAGGTTAAAGAAGGATTTTTAAACCTTCAGACAATTGAGACATGGATTGTGTATGTGTGACATTCAGAGGGTGAATGGGCAAGACAAAATATTTAAGTGCCCTTGAACAGGGGAATTGTATTGCAAAGCTACTGGGATTTTCATGCTCAACAGTTTCCCGTGTGAATCAAGAATGGTCCACTACCCAAAGGACATCCGGCCTACTTGACCCAACTGTGGGAAGCATTGGAGTCAACATGGGCCAGCATCCCTGTGGAATTCTTTGGACACCTTGTAGAGTCCATGCCCTGAAGAATTGAGGCTGTTCTGATGGCAAAAAGGGGTGCAACTCAATAATAGGAAGGTGATCCTAACGTTTTGGACACTCAGTGTAGACCAGAGAGGTTGAGCCTGTCTGTATCACACCTTTACACCAGATGGGCAGACAGGATATTTATAACATTATTCCCCACCAAGATTCCACTGGAGTTTTATTCAAATAAATGTAAAATAGCTATACGAGGATGTTGTCACTTCAACTCCAGTTTCATCCCTGTGTCAGCATTATTGTTATTTTTCCCTTGTCCAGACGCTGTCTGTGTTTTGTTTCATGTCCGTTACTCATTAAATGTTCACTCCCTGTACTTGCTTCTCGTCTCCCAGCGTCTGTCCTCACAGAATGCTGACACCACAATTGGAAGCATCAGGGAGTTTTTTGTTTTTTTGTTGGTGACGTCGGGTGCCGCTGCCGAAGGAACCGGAGGTGCCTCAGCTGGCTCGTCAGGTTTCCATGCCTTAGCTGGCTCGTCAGGTTTCCATGCCTCAGCTGGCTCATCAGGCTTCCATGCCTCAGCTGGCTCGTCAGGCTTCCATGCCTCAGCTGGCTCGTCAGGCTTCCATGCCTCCGCTGGCTCGTCAGGCTTCCATGCCTCAGCTGGCTCGTCAGGCTTCCATGCCTCAGCTGGCTCGTCAGGCTTCCATGCCTCCGCTGGCTCGTCAGGCTTCCATGCCTCAGCTGGCTCGAGAGGTTTTCTTGCCTCGGATGGTTCAGCAGGCTCCCATCCCACGTCATACTTTAGCCGGCTCATCGGACTCCCACGCCTCAGCTGGCCCGTCAGGCTCGCCCAGGTGAGAAGCCGGATGGCACCCCTAGAGGGGGGTACTGTCATCACAGATGTTTTCTAAATGCTCTGATCCAAATGGGCCTTTCCTCTGTCCTATAGTCTAGTGACCGTACGACAGTCTCCGTATGAAAACAAATGTATACGATGCTTGTGTCAGTGTTTCATGTTAGATACAGTGTATTCCGAAAGTATTCAGACCCCTTGACTTTTGCAACGTTACAGCCTTATTCTTAAATTGAATACATGTTTTTTTTCATCAATCTACACACAATACCCCATAATGACAAAAAACAGGTTTTACATTTCTTTGCACATTTATAAATAAAAATAACTGAAATGTCAAATTTACATAAGTATTTAGACCCTTTACTCAGTACTTTGTTGAAGCACCTTTGGCAGCGATTACAGCCTAGAGTCTTCTTGGGTATGGGCACTCCTGTATTTGGGGAGTTTCTCCCATTCTTCTCTGCAGATCTTCTCAAGTTCTGTCAGGTTGGGTGAGGAGCGTTGCTGCACAGCTATTAACAGGTCTCTTCAGAGATTTTCCATCAGGTTCAAGTACTAGCTCCAGCTGGGCCACTCATGGACATTCAGATATTTGTCCCAAAGCCATTCCTGCATTGTCTTGGCTGAGTCCTTAAGGTTGTTGTCCTGTTGCAAGGTGAACCTTCGCCCCAGTCTAAAGTCCTGAAGTTTTCATCAACGATCTCTCTGTACTTTGCTCTGTTGATCTTTCCCTCGATCCTGACTAGTCTCCCAGTCCCTGTCGCTGAAAAACATCCCCACAGCTTGATGCTGCCACCACCATGCTTCACCATAGGGATGGTGCCAGGTTTCATCCAGACGTGATGCTTGGCATTCAGGCCAAAGTGTTTAATCTTGGTTTCATCAGACCAGAAAATCTTGTTTCTCATGGTCTGAGTGTCTGTTAGGTGCCTTTTGGCAAACTCCAAGCGGCTGTCATGTGCATTTTATTGAGGAGTGGCTTCCGTCTGGCAACTCTACCATAAAGGCCTGATTGGTGGAGTTCTGCAGAGATGGTTGTCCTTCTGGAAGGTTCTCCGATTTCCACAGATTAACTCAGGAGCTCCGCCAGAGTGACCATCGGGTTCTTGGTCACCTCCCTGACCAAGGCCCTTTTCCCCCGATTGCTCAGTTTGGCTGGGCGGCCAGCTCAATGACGAGTCCATTGTATTGTTTGGGACCACTGTGTTCTTGGGGACCTTCAATGCAGCAGACATTTTTTTGTACCCTTCCCCAGGTCTGCGCCTCGACACAATCCTGCACTGTCAACTGTGGGACCTTATATAGACAGGTGAGTGCCTTTCCAAAAAATGTCCAATCAATAGAATTTACCACAGGTGGACACCAATTAAGTTGTAGAAACAACTCAAGGATGATCAATGGAAACAGGATGCTCCTGAGCTAAATTTGGAGTCTCATTGCATAGGGTCTAAATATTTATGTAAATAAGGTATTTCTGTTTTTATTTGTAATACATTTGCAAAAAAATCTAAAAACCTGTTTTCACTTTGTCATTATGGGGTATTGTGTGTAGATTGATGAGGGGAAAACAAATTCAATTAATTTTAGAATAAGGCTGTAACCTAACAAAAAGTGGAAAAAATCAAGGGGTCTGAATACTTTCTGAATGCGCTGTATTCCCTAAGGATCCCCATGAAGAAAATACCAGATTAAGGAACTATGGGACATTAACTGAATGTATCTTATTCACTTCCTGGAATATCAACTGTGCTTGTGAGTTCTTCTTACAGGGAATCTTTTAATGATGTCTTACTCCCGGACACTCCACAGAATGATCATCCCAGAAAATCATGGACAGGGCCACTCACTGTGTTGTCTGCAGAAAGTGTTGTTTACGCTAATGCAGAGTTCAGGGCAGCCGTCTTGCCAGATCTACTTTTACTTTAACCAGGAGTTTTCCACATCTGGCAAGCAGGATAGGAGGAGAGGAAAGGAGAGGAGAGAAGGGGAGGAGAGAAGGGCAGGGGAGGAGAGGGGGAGGGGAGGAGAGGAGGAGAGGAGAGAAGGGGAGGAGAGAAGGGCAGGGGAGGAGAGGGGGAGGGGAGGAGAGGAGGAGAGGAGGAGAGGAGGAGAGGAAAGGAGAGGAGAGAAGGGGAGGAGAGAAGGGCAGGGGAGGAGAGGGGAGGGGAGGAGAGGAGGAGAGGAGAGAAGGGGAGGAGAGAAGGCAGGGAGGAGAGGGGGAGGGGAGGAGGAGAGGAGAGGAGAGAAGGGGAGGAGAGAAGGGCAGGGGAGGAGAGGGGGAGGGGAGGGGGAGAGGAGAGAAGAGAAGGGGAGGAGAGAAGGGCAGGGGAGGAGAGGGGGAGGAGAGGGGGAGAGGAGAAAGCCCCTCACACATACTTGCCCTCTATTCTGTTGCCTCCTTTTTATTTTCAATGTGAAAAGAGAGAGCTGTTGTCTTTGGAGGGGGATGAAATCTTACATTGCTGTGTGTAGACGGACATTCTTTAGGGAGGGAGAATGGAGGGGGGAGGCAGGGGACAGGGGGACTGTTTTTCTGGTTGTGTCTTAATTATAAGGTCAAGTCCCAGTTGGACTGGATCCACACTGCGAGGAGATACACTGTAACACACACGCTCATACATACAGTACACTTCCATACAGTATTTACAGACAGTCATCTCCATCAGAACCTACTGTACATACTGAATGAAATGATCCATATTTAATCAGACCACCAGTACATGCTGTAACAGCTAGTGACCCTCCAGTGAACCCTCGTCTTGATACTAACCCCCCCTCGTACACTCCTCTTTAGTCAGGATTACAGAGTCCCTCTGTTAGACTGTGATGTACTGTACTCGCTGTCCAAACCCTCAGTTAAAGGGTGAGTCCTTTTAAATGTCTGTTTATATTTGAAATCTCTGTCCCAACCATCCATTAAAGGGATAGAGTTTCACTTAAGCCCTTGTTTAGATTTCGAGGAAACAGTTATAATTACTTCGGTATGAAATTGTCATTTTCGCTATCAACCCCCATTAGAATACTGTCTGCTCTCCCTCTCTTTCTCCCCATCTCTATCGCTCTCAATCTTCTCTCTCTCTCTCTATCTCTCTCTACTCTCTCTCTCTTCTTTCTCTCTCTCTCTCTCTCTCTCTCTTTCTTTCTTTCTCTCTCTCTCTCTCTCTCTCTCTCTCTCTCTCTCTCTCTCTCTCTCTCCCCCTGTCTCTCTCTCTTTCTCTCTCTCTCTCTCTCTCTCTCTCTCTCTCTCTCTCTCTTTCTCTCTCTCCTCTTTCTCTCTCTCTTTCTCTCTCTCTTTCTCCCCTCTCACTCCTTTGCTCTTTCTCTCTCTCTTCCTTCTGTCTCTTTCCTCATTCCAACTCTCTCTCCATTCTATCTCTCTCACATCTGTTTGTTTACATTAGAGACCTTGGGACTATAAGGTTCTATCTTCGCAAAGCATAGTTCTGAGACAAAGTTTTCACATCAGAACTGAACTGTTTGTAGTGAATTCTTCTTTCATAACCCATTAAGGTCCTCATGTTAAAGGTACCTCAAGTGCAGAGTATCAAAAACCCTTTTCTAGGGGGTGCAATCGCAGATAGAACCTTATGGCTCTGAAATGTCAATCTGGGTTCAGCCATAAGGTCCTACCTGCCACAGAATGCTCACATTATTTCAATTTCAATAGAAAAGCACAGACATTTAATGATTAAATAAAGAGAATACACTTCCTGCGTTCTAGTCACATCATCAAATACATGAATTAATGTTCATCACACATTTAATGATTAAATAAAGAGAATACCCTTCCTTCGTTCTAGTCACATCATCAAATACATGAATTAATGTTCATCACACATTTGTTAAAGCGATAGTTCCCTAAAATGACAGCTATACTACATCCTGTGCAGAACTAGCAACATTGCGAAAGTGTAGTTCCGGGTGAGTAAAACTGATATGTGTGTCTGGTCTCTGACACCCAAAGTCACTGAACTACTTGATAGTTATTAATAGAAATGTGGTAAGTTTGTAATTTTTGTGAAATACCCCTTCCATGGAGGTTTTTGTATTGATATAGAATAAGACAAAACAGCAATGTCTCTCCTAAGGGCCTTAAACGTGCTCTAAGGTGCCTGTAGTGTTTTTACAAGAGCTTACATTATGGGCATTCTTCTGAAAAAAGTGGTGGAAACAATCTAAATCATTTAAAAAGAGGACCAGAACCTATAATATGAATAATCAAGGACTTGAGACAATAAGGTTCTATCTGCAAAATCTATCATTTTAGATAATGAGTATTTTATCATGTCCCAGATCTCAGAAAGGTTTTGTCTTCCTCTTTCATGACTCAGTAAGTATATCACCTTACATACAAGTTCATTTTTATTGACACCCCAGCATTGTGTGATTGGATTGAAGAAGGAACCTTGGAACACCAAGTTAAAACGTGATTGGATTGAAGAAGGAACCTTGGAGCACCAAGTTAAAACGTGATTGGATTGAAGAAGAGAACCTTGGGACACCAAGTTAAACGTGATTGGATTGAAGAAGGAACCTTGGAGCACCAAGTTAAAAACGTGATTGGATTGAAGAAGGAACCTTGGAGCACCAAGTTAAAACGTGATTGGATTGAAGAAGGAACCTTGGAGCACCAAGTTAAAACGTGATTGGATTGAAGAAGGAACCTTGGAACACCAAGTTAAAACGTGATTGGATTGAAGAAGGAACCTTGGAGCACCAAGTTAAAAAACGTGATTGGATTGAAGAAGGAACCTTGGAACACCAAGTTTAAAACGTGATTGGATTGAAGAAGGAACCTTGGAGCACCAAGTTAAAAACGTGATTGGGATTGAAGAAGGAACCTTGGAGCACCAAGTTAAAACGTGATTGGATTGAAGAAGGAACCTTGGAGCACCAAGTTAAAACGTGATTGGATTGAAGAAGGAACCTTGGAGCACCAAGTTAAAACGTGATTGGATTGAAGAAGGAACCTTGGAGCACCAAGTTAAACGTGATTGGATTGAAGAAGGAACCTTGGAACACCAAGTTAAAACGTGATTGGCGCAGATAGAACAAGTCATATTTTTCTTTCCATCGTACATTTACTTTTTAAAATAAATATCGGACATATCTCACATGTAAAGGACCACCTAGAGGAACTCTATGTGAATAACAACATTTTGACCAAATTGTCAGATAGAACCTTATAGTTCTAAGGTAACAATTTGTCAATGGTCATAATTGCCATTATAACCTGTGTGTTTACGCCGTTACTGCCAAAACCATGTTACAGTTCAGATCCACCTTGTTTAGTTTCGACCATCTGAATATATAGGGCATGTAATCTCTTTACAGATAATATGATGTTAATGAGGGGTTATCAGGCATCACGGTGTAATAGGCCCCAGGGTGAGGGTGGGGACGGCACTGTGTAATAGGCCCCAGGGTGAGGGTGGGGACGGCACTGTGTAATAGGCCCCAGGGTGAGGGTGGGGACGGCACTGTGTAATAGGCCCCAGGGAGGGGGTGGGGACGGCACTGTGTAATAGGCCCCAGGGTGAGGGTGGGGACGGCACTGTGTAATAGGCCCCAGGGTGAGGGTGGGGACGGCACTGTGTAATAGGCCCCAGGGTGAGGGTGGGGACGGCACTGTGTAATAGGCCCCAGGGTGAGGGTGGGGATGGCACTGTGTAATAGGCCCCAGGGAGGGGGTGGGGACGGCACTGTGTAATAGGCCCCAGGGTGAGGGTGGGGACGGCACTGTGTAATAGGCCCCAGGGAGGGGGGTGGGGACGGCACTGTGTAAGAAGCCACAGGTTGTAAGATGCCCCAGGTTGAGGGCGGGGCCAATAGGGAATGAAATGATACGGTGACCATATTACTTCCACATTGGTGGTCACAAATTGTGATCGCAGTCAAATCCAATGTTGCACAACAGTTCTATATGCTATGCAATTGCTTGAGAAAACAGTGTTTAGATGGCCTCTATTAAAAAGAGGAGGATCCCATCAGCTTTCTATGGGCTAGGCCTACTATATTTATTTCTCAAGTTTCCTAACATTAAGCACATTGCTTATCTTTACAACAGGAGTATTGCCTACCTGGCTGGCATGAAAATGAAACATGGGAAAAGTGTCCTCCACTCGCTATTTAAGTGCATAGACGACAGTCCTTTTTTCCCCCATGCCCATATTCCAAGACAGGTGCATGATAATGGTCCATTATAAATCAAAACTAATTTCACACATACATTATTTAGTCTATGTAAAGACAACATTAAATTGAGAATATTAGCCTATCACTTGTGAATGATGTATTATCACTTGTGAATGATGTATTATCACTTGTGAATGATGTATTATCACTTGTGAATGAGTATTATCACTTGTGAATGATGTATTATCACTTGTGCAGAAATGCAAGAAACATTGCATGCCACGCTACAGACGTTTACGTGAGAAGGCTGATTTCCAGGATGTTTTATGGTCTGACAAACACAGCTCTAGTTATGTCACCTTTCACTGCAGATGTGGAAGAACTTGACTGGCCTGCACAGAGCCCTGACCTCAACCCCATCGAACACCTTTGGGATGAATTGGAACGTTGACTGTGAGACAGGCCTAATCGCCCAACATCAGTGCCCAACCTCACTAATGATCTTGTGGCTGAATGGAAGCAAGTCACCGCAGCAGGGGGGACAACTCCATATTAATGCCTATGATTTTGGTATTAGATGTTTGACGAGCATGTATCCACATACTGTAGTGTATCACAGATAGACTCTAGTCGTGAACTATAGTGGCGGTATGTAGTTCTAAACAACATTCTGATAGTCCAATGAGGAAGTGATATGATCTCTATTGTAGCGAGATGAATGCTTTACTTCTGCAAAATTCAAATCCACTGGTTGATAGATTAGCATCCCTGTAAGCCATGTGACACTGATAGACAGGAAGGCTGCTGACAATAACATTTACACTTGATAGAGGTCAAAGTAAATTCTGACATACTGATAACAGTAGACCAGGGGTGGGCAACATAAGGCCCACGAGCCGGATCCAACCCACGAGCCCATTCAATCCAGTCCGGGGAAGGTTTTAGTAACTTGATTCTTTTGGGTGTTAAAAAACACTCCAGGCCACTCTTGAATGTCTAAATAAAAAGTATGTAGAAATTGTGATAGACCTGTACGTTTTCAAATAACTTTTTCTGGCCCGCAAATTGCCTTTGACGAACAAAGCGGTTCTGAAAAACATCTGTGTGGCCCAATGTAGCCCTCAAGCCGAAATGATTGCCCACTCCTGCAACAGACTACAGGGTTGTCGAAAGGGCTGCAGGAAGACACAATGTACTGTTCAGGTTATTTGTTTGTTCCTACTTACATGTACACTACGGTTCAAAAGTTTGGGCTCACTTAGAAATGTCCTTGTTTTTGAAAGAAAAGCACATTTTCTGTCCATTAAAATAACATCAAATTGATCAAAAATACAGTGTAGACATTGTTAATGTTGTAAATGACAATTGTAGCTGGAAACGGCAGATTTTTTATGGAATATCTACGTACAGAGGCCCATTATCAGCAACCATCACTCCTGTGTTCCAATGGTACGTCTTGTAAGCTAATCTAAGTTTATCATTTTAAAAGGCTATTTGATCATTAGAAAACCCTTTTGAAATTATGTTAGCACAGCTGAAAACTGTTGTTGTGATTAAAGAAGCAATAAAACTGGCCTTCTTTAGACTAGTTGAGTCTGAAGCATCAGAATTTGTGGGTTTGATTACAGGCTCAAAATGTCCAGAAACAAAGAACTTTCTTCTGAAACTCGTCTATTCTTGTTCTGAGAAATGAAGGCTATTCCATGTGAGAAATTGGCAAGAAACTGAAGATCTGGTACAACGCTGTGTACTACTCCCTTCACAGAACAGCGCAAACTGGCCCTAACCAGAATAGAAAGAGGAGTGGGAGGCCCCGGCGCAAAACTGAGCAAGAGGACAAGTACATTAGAGTGTCAAGTTTGAGAAACAATTTCTCACATGGAAATAGCCTTCATTTCTCAGAACAAGAATAGACTGACGAGTTTCAAAGAAAGTTCATTGCTTGATTAACTTAGATTAGCTAACACTACGTGGTTGCTGATAATGGGCCTCTGTACACCTATGTAGATATTCCATTAAAAAATCAGCTGTTTCCAGCTACAATAGTCATTTACAACATTAACAATGTCTACACTGTATTTCTGATCAATTTGATGTTATTTTAATGGACCAAAAAATTGCTTTTCTTTCAAAAACAAGGACATTTCTGAGTGACCACAAACTTTAGAACGGTAGTGTACATTTTTACTGAAGGATAAGAACCATGTTGATGGATATGTAAACACTGATCCAATAAGGTCTGCATAAT